>NC_134576.1:2464200-2764200 GCF_050947875.1 Dermacentor variabilis
CGCGCTATCAAAAGCAGCCTGCACGTGCTTGGCACGTGGTCTTGTCAGATAAACACGTGCGCTGCAAAAAGCAGCAGGCGCGTCCATAGCACGTGGTTTTGGCAGAAAGGCCACGTGCACGTGCTGCCAGAAGCAGCATGCGCATGCTTAGAAGTGGCCTTGTCAGAAAGAACACATGCGCGCGCGGCAACAAGCCGTAAGCGCATGCTTAGCAAGTGGTCTTGGTAGAAAACCAAGACCACGTGCAGCATGCGCGTAGTCTTGGTTTTCTTAGTCTTGATTCTTAGTTCTTAGTCTTGATGACGTGCAAAGCAGCATGCGCGTGCTTTGCACGTCATCTTGACAGAAAGCCCACGTGCGCGCGCTCTCAAAAGCAGCCTGCGTGTGTTTTGCGCGTGTTCTTGGCTGAAAACCCCGTGCGTTGCCAAAAGCAGCATGCGCGTCCATAGCACGTGGCCTTAGCTGAAAGACCACTTGCGCGCGATGCCACAAGCCGCATGCGCGTGCTTAGCACGTGGCTTAGCACGTGGGCAGCGTGGACAGTGGCGTGAGCGCATTGTCAAACTTCTTTTCTTCAGGCGTGTACGCTGCGGAATCGGTGGTTGCTGCAATCAACGACTCTGGTGCCTAGCTGCTTGCGGTAAGATTGCGGTCCCTGGAACGCATCAGCCCTTCATCTGGACCACGTGGCCTCTTTCCTGGTGCTTGCACGGGATAAAAGGGCGCTCGGACGGCTACGCCAGTCACTTGGCAGTGTGGAGAGTGGCGTGAGCGCATTGTCAAACTTGTGCTTTTCTGGGTTTTGGGGAATGGTTTTACTAATGTTTTCCTTTTGAATTGTGTAACCTTGCTGTCCGTGCTGCCAAGTTCCTGTCGGTTGTTACCATACGTATTTTCTTTATTCATTGTGAAAGACATTTATTGACAATGGCTACTGATATTGGGGACTTGAAAAGGGAATTCCTTAGGGAACTCCGGGAAATGAAATGCAGTTTTGATTTCATAAACAAAGCCTTTAAGGATCTAAAAACCGAATGTAAAGCCCTAAAGACTGTGAACGAGACCCTCAAAGCAACGCAAGCCATGCTTGTGCGGGAGGTTGAGGCACTTAAATAGCAAGTGACAGCTCAAGATCAGTATTCACGTAACAAAAACATTGAAGTGAAAAGAGTGCCGCATAAGAAAACAGAGAATCTCGAGAAGCTACTAAATCAGGTTGGAAGTGCACTCGGTGAGCCCGTCACGAAGGAGGATGTCGAGATTTGTCCCCGCGTTCCTGGGCGCAATAGAGGCAGATCCAGACATAGTGGTTGTTTTCAACCACCGATCAAAACGAGATGTGGTTCTTGAGAAGGCCAGGAAAACTAGGCTAATGACAAAAAACATTGGATTTACCGTAGAGAGACCAGTGTACGTTAACGAACATCTTTGTCCTCAGCTAAAGAAACTACTTGGAATGACCATCACTAAGAAAAAGGAAGCAAACTGGCGTTTCGCAAGGTCTAAGAGAGGCAATGTTTTCGCGCGCAAGAAAGAGGAGTCGCCTGTAGTGCGAATTGCGTGTGAAGCGGATCTGCAAAAAACTGGTAACTAAAGACAGCTAAGAAATCGCATTCAGCCCATTCTTATCTTCTTTATGGTCGCACCCAGCGACGTTGTTACCCCTGAATACAGTTATTGTATTACCTTTCTACACTGCAATGCGCAATCTGCGAGTGCTTAGCATGACCAGCTCACTACACTTTTCAATGAATTTTCTTTCCATTTTCAAGTTATCATGATTACCGAGACATGCGATGCGTCCGAAAACGAAGTAATGGCCCTGCCTGGTTACAACACCTTCTTTGTCAACAGACCTTGTCGACGCGGTGGCGGCGTGTTGCAGCTTGTCTGAGAGCGCTTTTCGTGCAGCTTGCTCGACGACTTTTCCATAGCTACCGAAGGCTATGAAGTGCTAGCACTGCAGTGTGGAAAATGCGTGTTCGTCGTTGTATACCGCCCACCAGATGGAAACACCAATACTTCTTTTCTTTCTTGGAAAAATTATTCAGCTTTGTACCAGTGAATGAACTGCGTCTTACTATGGGAGGAGACTTAAACGTCAATTTCTTACGCCGAACACCGAACTCTTCTGAATTGCGAATGTTTCTCGAGTCATATCACTGTTCTAATGTTATTACTGAACCTACACGCATCGCCCATCTCTCTGATAGATGTACTTATAACAAATTCTTCTGAACATTGTGCAGATTCAGGCCTGATTGTCACTAGTTTAGGTGACCGTCTACCAATTTATATGTTCTGCCGTTTTAATCACTGTTTTAAAGATACACATCACGCTGATACATTTATCGTACAACAAATCAGCGGCAAAACATTAGGGGAATTTCTCACCAAAATTGAAAAGATAAACTGGAGCTCCGGGCTTGAAGTAACTGACGCAAACAACACTTACAATGCGTTTATAAGCATTCTGAAGGAAGCATGTACTTGGTGCTTTCCGTTTAAACAAGTAAGAAGGTCCACTAAAATACGCAAGCCATGGGTTACGAATGAGTATCTCAAAATTATTCGCGAGAAAAATGCTTTATAGGCTAAATTCGTGAAAACAAAAGACATTAATGTTCTAGCAGCATTCAAGAAATGCCGCAGTGGTGTAACTAAACTTTTGAAAAGCACAAAACGTGCATACTTTGAACATTGGTTTAATCAAGCAAACGATCAAAGCGAAACAGCCTAGCGTGAACTTAAGCTTTTAAGACCAGACGGTGAAGATGAGTTGGAAGTTCCTGTGGGTGGCAAGTCGCAAGGGGCGAAGAGCTAGCAAGCAGTTTTGATGACTACTTTACTTCTCAAGCCTCAAGCAATTACAACAAAACAGCAATTGAGTTATTGGGTGTACTACCCAATAAACATTCAGCCTTTCTTGAGCCAACGTCTCCGGAAGAGGTTTTTTTAGCTTTCATGTCCCTGAAAAACAGCAAAGCGCGTGATATTGATGGGCTGCAAATAACACCCATTAAATTTGTGCTCGATCTTCTGTCACCTGTCCTCACTCGTATATTCAATATTGCATTACCTACTGGAGTCTTTCCCGAAGCAATGCAACATGATAAAGTTACTTTACTTTTTAAATCGGGGAACAAAAACGAATGTTCATATACAGACCAGTTTCAGTATTACCTGTAATTTCAAAAGGATTAGAAATATCTGTAAAACGGTTATATCATTTTGCGAGAAACATTCTATCATATCAAAGCAACAGTTTGGTTTTCGAAAAGGAATGTCGACAGAGCTTGCTTTACTGTCACAAAAAGAATTCATTCTTAACAGTTTTCAAGATAAAAAGATAACAATAGGATTTGTATTGACTATTCTAAAGCGTTCGACCGGATTAACCAGCTTATTTTGTTTGATAAATTACGACATTATGGGTTCTGCGGCACTCCATGAACACTTATACAGTCATATTTAAGACATAGAAAGCAGTGTGTCTCAATTAAATCCCACCAATCAACTCTTCAAAAAATGTTGCAAGGAGTTCCGCAAAGCAGCGTTTATGGGCCAACATTGTTCAACATCTCATAAATGACATCGTTCATATAAGCAAAAAACACACTTCATCATTTATGCCGACGACAGCAGTTTGTTTTTCCAGTCTACTAGTCTGGCTTACCTTTCGAAAATGGCTCCCTCAGTAAAATGACACCCTCAGTAGTTTACTTAAATGGCGTAAAACTAGCTCGTTGGAAATAAAGAGTACGAAATAAAGCTATTCTGTTTGCTCCACCACAGAAAAAAATTGATACAAACCTAATGTTAAAGCTTGGTGCGGAGAGCATAGCGCTTGTAAAAACAGTAAAGACTTCAGGAATAGTTTTTAATGAGCATTTATTGTGGGATGATCACGTCGCCTGAGTTTCAACGTCCTTGGCCAGGGTTTGTGGCATACCATTTGTGGCAAATGGGATATAATAGGGCTCAGTGAAGTTAGGAGGACAAAAGAAGCATATACAGTGCTAAAAAGCGGGCACGTCCAGTGCTACCGGTGCTTAGCGGAGAGACGAGAACTAGTAGTGGGATTCCTGATTAATAAGAATATAGCTGGTAATATACAGCAATTCTATAGCATTAACGAGAGGGTGGCAGGTCTTGTTGTGAAACTTAATAAGAGGTACAAAATGAAGGTTGTACAGGTCTACGCCCCTACATCGAGTCATGATGACCACGAAGTCGAAAGCTTCGATGAAGACGTGGAATCGGCGATGGGTAGAGTGAAAACAAAATACACTATAATGATGGGCGACTTCAATGCCAAGATAGGCAAAAGCAGGCTGGAGACAAGGCAGTGGGGGAATATGGCATAGGCGCTAGGAATAGCCGGGGAGAGTTATGAGTAGAGCTTGCGGAACAGAATAATATGCTGATAATGAATACCTTCTTCCGCAAGCGGGATAGACGAAAGTGGACGTAAATGAGCCCGAATGACGAGACTAGAAATGAAATAGATTTCATACTCCGCGTTAACCCTGGCATCATGCAACATGTGGACGTGCGCAGCAAGGTACGCTGCAGTGACCATAGGATGGTAAGAACTCGAATTAGCCTAGACCTGAGGAGGGAACGGAAGAAACTGATACATAAGAAGCCGATCAATGAGTTAGCGGTAAGAGGGAAAATAGAGGAATTCCAGATCAAGCTACAGAACAGGTATTCCGCTTTAACTCAGGAAGAGGACCTTAGTGTTGAAGCAATGAGCGACAATCTTGTGGGCATCATTAAGGAGTGTGCAATAGAACCCGGTGGTAACTCCGCTAGGCAGGATACCAGTAAGCTATCGCAGGAAACGAAAGATCTGATCAAGAGACGCCAATGCATGAAAGCCTCTAACCCTACAGCTAGAATAGAACTGGCAGAACTTTCGAAGTTAATCAACAAGCGTAAGACAGCTGATATAAGGAAGTATAATATGGATAGAATTGAACATGCTCTCAGGAACGGGAGAAACCTAAAAGCAGTGAAGAAGAAACTAGGAATTGGCAAGAATCAGATGTGTGCGTTAAGAGACAAAGCCGGCAATATCATTACTAGTATGGATGAGATAATTCAAGTGGCTGAGGAGTTCTATAGAGATTTATACAGTGCCAGTGGCACCCACGACGATAATGGAAGAGAGAATAGTCTAGAGGGATTCGAAATCCTAGAGGTAACGCCGGAAGAAGTAAAGAAAGCCTTGGGAGCTATGCAAAGGGGGAAGGCAGCCGGGGAGGATCAGGTAACAGCCGATTTGTTGAAGGATGGTGGGCAAATTGTTCTAAAGAAACTGGCCACCCTGTATACGCAATGCCTCATGACCTCGAGCGTACCCGTATCTTGGAAGAACGCTAACATAATCCTAATCCATAAGAAAGGGGACGCCAAAGACTTGAAAAATTACAGACCAATCAGCTTACTGTCAGTTGCCTACAAACTATTTACTAAGGTAATCGCAAATAGAATCAGCAACACCTTAGACTTCTATCAAGCTAAGGACCAGGAAGGATTCCGTAAAGGCTATTCAACAATAGACCATATTCACACTATCAATCAGGTGATAGAGAAATGTGCGGAATATAGCCGACCCTTATATATATTACGAGAAAGCGTTGGATTCTGTCGTAACCTCAGCAATCATGGAGGCATTACGGAATCAGGGTCTAGACAAGCCGTACGTAAAAATACTGAAAGATATCTATAGCAGATCCACAGCCACCATAGTAGTCCATGATAAAAGCAACAAAATTCCAATAAAGAAAGGCGTCAGGCAAGGCGATACAATCTCTCCAATGCTATTCACAGCGTGCTCACAGGAGGTATTCAGAGACCTAGATTGGGAAGAATTGGGATAAAAGTTAATGGATAATACCTAAGTAACTTGCGATTCGCTGATGATATTGCCTTGCTTAGTAACTCAGGGGACCAATTGCAATGCATGCTCACTGATCTGGAGAGGCAAAGCAGAAGAGTGGCTCTAAATATTAATCTGTAGAAAACTGAAGTAATGTTTAACAGTCTCGGAATAGAGCAGCAATTTACAACTGGCACATCTGTTGCAGGAGTGTCACTCGACGAGGTTACGAGTTAGGAGCTCAAAGCTGTGGTCAGATTCCTCGTTGGCGTTCCGTAATTCTCTTCGCACGGGCGCGGTATGTTGCAAAAGTCGCTTTCGCGATCTATCGTCGCGACGATAGATCGGGTTTTTTTATTATGATAAGTACTGAACCACCTGTAGGGCACATGTGGCCGACAGACGGAAGTCTCAGGAGAGCACCTAAGATTGTAATAATGCAGGCGGCGCAGGAACTCCCGGGAACCCAAGGAACAGTGCGGGATCAAAGCTCGAAGCAGAAAGGTACGTAGGTTGGGGCCGCCAAGGCAGGTGTGTGCCAGGGAATGTTCGCACGGACAGCTCCCCTGGCACGTGCAGCGGTGCCTCGCAAGGTCGAGATACATTAAAGGCACCTGCGCCCATGATCCTTCTTTTGCCGTGGTGCAGTGAGGAAGATTAACCAGAATAATATGAAGGGCATCCGGGGTAGTCGCGAATGCGAGTCATGCCAAATGTAGCGCGCGTCGCCTGGCGTGTGTAGTAATATCAGAGTTATGTATGAACTTAATGCGTAATACGGTTTGTTACGGTACCTTAAAGGAATGGGTCTAAAGGACGGTGTAGGTACGCTTTTTCGTACCGCCCTAATCCTATATCCCCCCCCTACAAACATACACACATACCCCCTTTTTTATATCGATGCATACAATTCCTTACCCTGACGAATAGGCCAGTTCAAGATGTCAATTTGTCAGTAACTGTCATAGGAATCACTGTAATAAACACAATTCCACGATCAGATTCTTTACTTTCAGTTTTCATTGTAACACTGAGGACTACATAGAACCTTATTTTCTATATGTGAGAGAAGTATGTGGATATCACAAGCTTAAGCCAATGTGCGCCACACAGACAAAGCAGCGGCTACAACATGAACTGCATTGAGGGCCACACAACACATACGTAATTAAAGATGCAAAATATAGAGGGAAGCTTCAAAATATGCTCTGTAGTGCTGCAAAGTTAACGTATTGTATGTGTACAATAAATGTTCAAAAAAGCAATGCATCAATGTCCCATTTGCCTTCAAGTTTATTATCAAGTTCAAGTTTACTGAAGTTCATTACGAGGATATGTACAACAGGAATCTGCTGACACACCCGCAGTCAAGGTGGCTGTTCGAGGTGTGCTGGCTGCCTCAGTGTAAGAGAAAGCAAGTGTTTAGGTGAATGTCGACACCAGTGCCACTGCTTCTTGCCTCTGACCTGCACATGCCTCCGCGGCATCTTTGTTGGTGGAGTCTGCACAGATGAGCTGGCGTGGCGAGGCATAGGAGTCATCCGAGAGAAAGAGTACCGTTGGCATAGAGAAGTGGCTGTTCACATTGCCTGTCGCTTTCCCTCAATGCTCCCTTGGCGACTAGGGTGACACACCCGCAGTCAAGGTGGCTGTTCGAGGTGTGCTGGCTGCCTAAATGTGAGAAAAATAAAAAAATTAGATGAAAGTCAATACTGGTGCTATTGCTTCCTGAATTACCTGCATTTGCCTCCAAGGCCTCTTGGCTTGTGGAGTCTGCATGAGGGAGCTACTGTGGCTAGGCGTAGGCATTGTCTAAGCAAAAAGAAAAGGTCATTCCAAATGGTGAATTATGGAAATAAATGCATTTCTTATGTCTGCTTCTTGCACTCTTTTTACCTAAAAGTTTTCAAACATAGTGTCCAGAATACACCAGCACTTTGACTGCTTTTGCTTTTTACCTGTAGGTGTTGCTGTGAAACCGTTAGTATGGCTGCATGCAGCATTGTAACACTTGGTGGAGGCATTTGAAGTGGTATCCAAAAATAAAAATAATCATCCTTGTCTGCATGATTGTTTTCAATTTCCAGATGCAGTGGTAACTATAACTATTGGTGCAAGGCCCTCCACATCTATGCGTCAAGTGCCATAGGTCGAAACTGAATTTTTCCTTTAGTGTTTCACAAGGCGTCTGACATGTTCACATTAGATGTGATCCATTTCTTTTTATTTATCCCAGTGTGGAGAGAGCATCATTAAATTGTTTATTTTTGCGTGTCTGGTTCGTTTCTGAATTTATCAAGCACCAGTCTCATGATGCTAAAGTGACTTATTTAATGACAATCAGCAGCTTTTGATTTGCAGAAAAACAACACATTTCCTGACGCATTGTTTGCCATCCCATCACTCGCATAATTTTTCAGAGTATTCTACCTATATTGACTTGCTTGACCTCCACTAAAGTCTGGCATTTTCAAATACAATTCTTCCCTTAAAATCATTCGACACTTCTGATAATTTGTGTACATCGGGCTTCTGATACTACAATTCACCATTTTTGCTTGTTGTTTCTGACTAAAAATGTCTTCTTTAATTCAGAGTTCAAATTTTACCATGGGAACACACAGAAGGGCTTGCCATTGCATATCTGCATAACAGGGAAACGCTTCATTAACCATTTTCAATATCCAATAGAAGATTGATGAATGCAGCTTGCAGTGTGATTTGACTGAATGAGCCATAAAAGTAACTAATCTCACTTGCTAAATTAAAGCACATATTAGTGTGATGTACAACATATGTTACACTAACATGGTGAGCTCTCTTGCTTATACAACAAAATAATCGGTGCGCGAAAAAAAGTTATTTTTTCATACCCCTTGTACACTGATTTAACGAAACTGAGCTGGAGCTGTCCACATGATCTACTGCGAGTATACTCCACAAAAATGCGTCCCAGCTGCTTAGTGGCATTTGAGATTATGTCAGTATTGCATGTGGTGCGTGTTGCCTAAAATAATTGAATGTTTAAATTGCTCGTATGGATCTGATGTGCATATCTGCCGTTTATGGATGCATGTAAAAGACTAATCATCAAGTGCAAGTGAACGGTCCCACAGGCCCGGAGTCGATCATGCAAATAGATTCGCTGCACGAATTTGTGACCAGAAAAGGTATGCCACATCAAATGGAATGCAAGTAAGTGTTGAAGATATTGCACAGTTAATAAAACGCATACGCTATTAATATGTGCGTTCATGCACCCGATTTCGTCCGTATTAAGCCCTCGCCTCTTGATTGCATCGTGACACAGAAATACTCGGCATCAGGCTGTTTTTCAGCTGTGGCCTTTGTAAAAGCATGATTGTTCAAAGTGCAAAACATTCAATTACTTGCTTGTGGATTCGCCAGTACAATTCCGGTGCGCTGGTCCGCCTGTGCAGCAATTTCCTACTGAAGGAAAACCTGTAAATAAAAACACCACTCCGCATGTAAAAAAAAATGCTCTACTGTGACGCTTCTCAAACGATTGTGATGCATCACAATAGCTGTCTACTCACGTGATGTTCTGAACAAGAAGATACATTCGTTTACTTACATGTGAAGGTATATGCCAGAGTACTTCGGGGCTTTGGTGGCACAAACGGCATGAATGTGCCATAGCGTCCGATGTTGACGCGCGATCGCATGTCAAAGCTAAACTGTACGAAACTACCACGAATCCAAAAAAACAAAGATTCGAAACCGAAATTCGTGTCATCCTTTATTGCATGAATGCGTACGTCGTGGTTTACATAACTCGCGGACTTAGCGATCGCTTTCTGTAAACTTAATATTAACGCATCACCTTCATAAAGCCATAAGGTATGCGATTTTGAAAGACAAAGCATATGGTGACCTGTACTTGCTTTCAGCTCTTTCAATAGTAACTGCGCTGGTCACATTGACCAGCAGCAACAGGGCGGCGCCCTAGAGGTTCCCACTTTTTCGGGCCAACTTTTCCTCTAGAGTTGGTATACTAACTCTATGGTTTGGGGCCCCAAAGAGCTTTGCGGGTGTTAGCGTTGGGGCACGAAGGAGTGAAGAGATTTAGAATAGGGTTTTACGTTTGCAGATAGCGTCTTGCGCTGACAGCGCCACTACGGCGTCAAATAAAAGCTATTAGAAATAATAACATAAAATATACCATTTCATGATAGAAATAGTAATCTTGACTTACGTGTATTTGCGTTTAATTACAATTTGGAGGTTATTCTGTAAGCAGCAAACAATTAGTTGCGCTTAGTTTCAAGCAAACCAACTTTACGTGCCTTCACGAGCCAAGTTTAGCCGTGTTAGGCCTACGAGCCATAAAATCCACAAGCGAATTCGAAATGGTTTGTCACCGAAATTACGGCTGCCTGGTTTGGGGCACAACATCTGCCACTAACATTAATCGTATCTTTCGTCTACAAAAAAAGAGCCATTCGTGTTGTGTGCAAAGTGCCATTTGACTTTCCAACTAATTCATTATTTAAAGACTTAAAGATACTTAAAGCTCCTGATCTCTTGAATTTTCGCTTAGCGTTAACATATGGTAAGGAATGCCAGAAAAACATTAACCACGTCAGGTCTATAGCCAATTTGGCATGAAATAGAAGCTATTATGCTACAAGATTTCCGGAATATTGGTTTGTGCCATACCCACGTACCCACTATGCGAAACAAAAGCTCTCATATACTTTACCGCATTTATTAAATAAGTTAATGAACGATGGTATTGATGTCTTTTCTTGCAGTAAAAACAAGTTAATAAATTACTTTGGTGCCTATTAGCCTTTAATGTCTGTATAAGTAGGCTTCTTTTTATTGAGTTATGTATTTTTTCTATTGCTATCTGCTGTATGTACACTTGTATGAGAACGTTTACTGTTTTTTTTTTCTTTTTGTTTTTTTTTTTGCCATGTGTTTTGTTTACTGCTGCTGCTGTCACGAGAAGGATTAAGGACTAGTCAAGTTGCTCTTTTGTAACTTTTTTCCTTATATCCTCCATAAACTTGCATATTTATGGAAATAAATTCATTCATTCATTCATTCAAATCAGCGGCGTCTAATGAATACGCTAGTTGAGAGAAAGCGATAACCGCAGTCACTTCTCTTAGCTTGCGAACTTCACGCGTTACCACGAATCGAACCTTGTTTAGTGCTAGGTTAGAGCCGTCGCTTCGATGGGTGCCGCCATGTTTGCTGACGCAAAGTTTTTGGGGCCGCTATTTGGGCTCTCGCCAAATCGGTGAAATAGCGTTCCCAACGCAAAAACCAAACGCAGTTTGCGTCTCGCGCATGCGCAGTGGCTTCGACGCTATTTCTTTGGGGCCCCAATACGTTTGGGGCCCCTATTCTAAAACTCTCTAATATGTCAAGCTTCGACATCGTGTCCCTATGCAAGGCAGCATACGAGCGAATTGGCTGCTGCGCATCGGACTGCCGCTATCCGATCGGCGCCAGGATTTGCGCGTTTGTTGTCGTCACTTTACATCGGAAGATTACTAACGCAATAGCGTTTCGCGAGTCCGGTATTAGGGCAAACGCAAGCGCAAGGGGACAGGGTCTGGCCGCTTGACTGTGCCGTAACGGGATGAGCCATGGGATGAGCAGAAGCGCAAATGTGAATGGTCTGCACGGTGCAGCCACCTGGTGGCACAGAGCTCAACCATACACAGTAGCAGTAACGAAGTGTATTCTTCTTTGCTGCTGGTGTGTATTTTTCGCAGGAGTATAATCATCAACACGTTGTTATTATAAATGTTCAAAATGTTTTACACTTGGTTAGAGCAATATTTGCGCTTTCTTTGGCTGGTTAAGCGATGCGCCAACAAAGGGGCTGGACGGTGCAGACCGATCAGGCCGCTCACGTACGTCTACGCTAAAGTTCCTTCATCAGCTTGAGTTTATGCCTCCATTTATTTGCCGAAATGACCAGCTTGCCTGTGGTTACCGGAATACCAGACACCTTCGGCGCTACGACAGAATGCTCGCAACGCACGCTGCTTCGATAGCTCTCGCTTGGGGTCGACGGCCGAGCGGCTAGCGGAGAGGTTTCGCGCGGGCGGGGGCGGGCTCCAAAACAAGCGGAAGTGGACGATGTGACGTCGCATCGTGACGCATAACCAGTGAAGGCGGAGCTTAGCCCCGATCGCTCGGCCAACGAGTTGAGGAGGAAAAGCATGGCTAGGCAAGAGAGTAACTTCTAATCGCTTGTAGCTCCATTAATACGTAACGTTTCACTTAAATTGTGGTGCGAATGTTCTACTTAAGCTCTACCATACGCGCCTACAAAATTTGTCCGAACCGTTTCATGGGCCCTTTAAAGAAAATGGCGAATTTTAATAACACACAACACAGGTAAACAAAAATAAAAAGCTGACCATGGTGGCAACTGCCATCAGCCCGTTTCAAAGGTGGCGCTCCTACCTTCCATCCATCCATCCATACATGGCAATGACGGTATATTGTGATATCGGATTGGCATCGTTCTTGGAGAGCCGGGCATGCCCAACACCTCCTATATACTCAAGGCCTGTTCCCAGAATTTTGACGACACGACAAACCGGCTGAGTCAAGAGCGCAGCTCCTACGACAGCGACATCACCCGGCTTGCTCTCTCCGCGGCATGGATGAAGGAAACTGAGGAGAGGCCCTACCCCCTTCGCGCGCTAGGAGAAAAGTGTGGAGGAAATGACGTAGTAGGTTCTCCTCTTTCTGGCTGTTTTTTTTAATTCTTTGCTGTAGTGGCCACGCTTTTCGGGACGCAATGGCGGCTTTGTTATTGTTCTGTGCGCTCACACGTGTAGCTCCGTAGGTTTCGTACCGTGGCAAAGGCGCTGTGCGGGCAGCTTTGCGTTGGTCTCCATGTTTTGTTGCGCTGTGTTATCTGCACCGTGCTCTACCGGATGTTGATATGGCCAGGTGGGACAAGACAAGCTAAAGTTCGTGAAATGAACGCGCATGCAACGCTGTACGCAATGTACCGCGCCATGGCAATGGCTACGGACGAAGGAATATTCGCGGGAAATTTTGCCCTCTTTCGCGGAATCATGCTAACGTGCTAACGATTGCTTAGTATTGCTGCGGAGCGCACGGGTCCGAGCAGCACGGTTGCGCGCAGCGCGGCGTGGTTTCGCGAGAAATGTAAACAAGAGAGGAGAGCTGGCCCGATAGGCGGAGCAACGCCATGGGCAACGCCAACTTCTGGCTTCACTTTAGCTTCACAAAGAGTGACGTCAGGACCTGTCCTTAGTTTCCTTCCTCCGTGCTCCGCGGTCATTTCGCTTGGCTGTTAGGCTTCGTTGCTGCCGCTAAAAACGTGGTGTCTTTATCGTGTGTGTGGTACGGTTCTTGTGTCTTGTGCTGCGCTTGTTACTCGGTCGTACCGTCTACTGTGGATATTTGTTCACGTCGTCGTGTCGCGTACAATGCCGAACAAGTGCTGTGTGCCAGGATGCACCGACAATTGCGACACCGGGAAAAAAGTGCGTCTTTTCTTTCCCCAAAGACGAAGACACGCGAAAGAAGTGGATGCGGGCCATTCCACGAAAGGATTTCGCACCAACTGCATAAACTAAGGTAAAGCATTTATATCGATTGTATTTATGCTGCTATTTTTCCTTAGCACGCATTCTTGTATGCAGGAGAATGCCATTCGTGCTCGTACAGTTTGCAAACGATATGAAGTGTTGTGGATTTACCTCATTCCTGACATCGCTGTTGTTATTATCGCTTCTTTCCTGTGTGCAAGGGAATGTTTTTCTGAAACGCAAAATTTTATCTGTGTAGGTATGCGCTGATCATTTCGAACCGAAATGCATCGAGAATACGACGGCATACACCGACTCGAGAACGGGAAAGGTGATAGAAGTGTCATTGCCTGTGCCCCGTTTTCGACCGGGATCGCTGCCGACTATATTTCCCGGCTGTCCTTCGTACCTTTCGCAGGTACAACAGACATCAAGAGAGGCGCCCGTTGTCAGAAGGAGCCGGGAAGAAGCCTCTTAGCTTTCTCGTGCCCTTGAGGATTCCCTTGCTTCATATGCAGAGGAAAAGAAAAAGAACTGTTTTTCAACATTTCAAGAGATGAAAATATGTCTTCAAGCAGTTTCAGTGCCAGAACCTCGGACAGTCATATATGGGAAAGGGTGTGTAATGTTCCTCAACATTGTAAACCAAAATGAACCGTTCCTGAAAGCCTCTGTGACTGTGTTTGAGGACCTCCACGTTAGTGCATGCTTTCAAGGCGCTTCAGTGAAGAGGCTTGGGAACAGTGTTGTGCCTGAAAGTGTTAATGAAATTAGTTCACTTCTGTTTATTTTGGAAAACCTGTGCATGCTTTCTAATGAAAACCAAAGTTGCTAGCACTTGTTGGCTGTCATAAATGAACTTCTTGGGAAAGTTGCAAGTAGTATAGCACACCACAAAAAAGAGAGAGTAAAATTTTTGAAGGACCAGGTGTTGTTGCTCAGTTCAAATCGCATAGAGTATAGCGCACAGCTGATGGTGTTTGCTTGCATTTTGTACACAATTTCAGCTCATGCTTACAGGTTTTTAAGGAGCACGAGCAAACTGACCTTGCCTAGTCCAAGCACTATAACGAAGGTATGGTCCTCCTTTCAAATGTCTCGTGAAGCAGAGGCCTCAGAGAATGCATTTCTGCAATATGTCGCCCACAGGTTCAAGCAGCTGAAACCCCATGAATACCATGTGATTCTGATGCTGGACGAAATACACATCAAGCCATGGCTTGATTACAAGGGAGGCAGCATTTGTGGTGCGGCGGTCAATTCATGTGAAGCTGCAACATCAGTTCATGTATTCATGATACAGAGTATCGTTAGTTCGTTTAAAGAAGTGGCACATATCCTTCCCGTAAAGACACTGAATGCTGACCAACTTCATAACATTCCGAAGAAAGTCATACTGCGCTTGGAGGATATCGGTTACAAAGTTGTGGCAGTTGTCTCCGACAACAATTCGCTTAACAGAAAGACCATGATGATGTTTTCACAGCCGCATAAATTAAGAATTGTTTACCCACATCCAGCAGATCCTTCACGACCACTTTTTTATGTGGTTGATGCTGTGCACCTCTTGAAGAGCATACGAAATAAGTGGATAAATAGAAAAATCCAGGCACGTGCTTGTTTTACCCTCATTTTGACCTTTCGAAAAACAGCGTACATCCAGATTCCACCCATTGCGCATCATTCAAAGATGTAAGAGAGCTGTACAAGCAAGAAGCAACAGAACTTTTGAAGACTGGGTATGGATTAACCTTAAGGGCACTCAATCCAAGCAATTTGGAGCGCCAAAATGTGAAGCTGGCGTTACGGGCTTTCAATTCATTTGTAGCAGAAGGCCTGAGAGCTAACGAAAATGCACCAGCCTTATATCATGCAGAATCCACAGCAGATTTCATCATGATTATTGTTAGATGGAGCATTGTTAACGTAAAAACGCCTTTGAAGGGCATCCACCACCGTAACATATTTGAGCAACCAGCCTCACAAGCTGAAAATGATCCTAGAATTCTTTTCCTTAATTCCATGATAACGTGGCTGGATGTTTGGGAGTTCCTGAAGCATGATGCTGGAGTCCTTACGAAAGAAACACTCACTGCATTGAGGCTGTCTGTGTACTCTCTTTCGGAGTTCGCAAAATACTGCTTGCAGGAGCTTGGCCACAGGTATGTCTTGCTTGAAAAAATTCAGACAGACTGCCTGGAGAGCCGCTTTGGGCAATATAGGCAGCTAGCAGGCAGCCAATACCATATATCTGTGCGGCAGCTATATGAAAGTGAGGGACGAATCCGTCTGCGGAACACTCTGCCTGTAATCGCTGATGAGGACTTGCAGAACATTGAAATCAGCACCTCGAGCAGCACGCGGAGCACTTTCTCGATTGCTGTTACCGAGAGTGACCTGAATGGTTTAAGCTCCCGCATGGCTGTCATTGCCTATGTTGGTGGATACTCACATGCAGCATTGAAAAAACTCAAATGTGACAGTTGCAGGGAAAATTTGGTCACTGCTAGAGAGCAGACTGAAACGGAGGATGATGATGATGATGGCATGCATTCATTAATCAGGCACTTAGATCGAGGTGGTTTGAAATTTCCCTCAGCATTTGTTGTCACTACTGTAATGAATGCAGATGTGTTTGTGAAGAAGCTTGCTGAGAAAAAAAATTGTACAGAGTTCCTCAGCGGTTCCGACCAAATGAATCTTGTCAGGACACTCATCGTTGAATCTTTGCCAGAGTATGATGAAATAATACCATGCATCAAAGGGCATACTTATGAGCAGTTAGCCAGTTTGCTAGAAAACTGTGCGGCTCACATACTCTTGAACAACCTTTGTAAGCAGAGGAATGACTTAGCACGTGTTGCAAAAGAAGAGAGCGCAAAAAAAAGGAAAGCTCGTATCTTCACTGAAAAATAAATATTGGCAAAGCTAAATTGCATATTTGATTAATTTATGGGTGGTAAAACAATCATTGTGAATTTTGTCAACTTACTGCTTTTTTCTGACTTATGCCTGTGTGACCTGTATTCTGTGCTGCTGACAGCAACTAAAAGCAATGCTATCTGTGTACATTCGAGACCTGTCATATTTAACTGTATACAGACTTTTTTTTTCTGCTATAGGAATTTAGGCATACTATGTGAACCCTATTATGCTGGGGCATAGTGTTTAAGGATTGCGCGCATTTGAATGCGCTTTGACGAACTGATAACTGCACATCAAGCAGTAAAGAATCGCTTTGTATCTACTTTATGTTATGACACGTGAATGTTTTTGATATGTGCAGATCCCTGCTCCCTATCTGGGCGGCCTTGTATGTACGACTTCATGCAGCAATTTGAATTGCGTCTGATATAGAGCAGCATTACATTTTGGGGCACTCATTCTTTGGCGCTTAATTTGCAAACTGTGCCCTTTTGAATGCACATGTTGTATTGTGTTGATGTTATTATGACTACAGCATTGTGAATACTCAGAATAAACGCTGCGCAATGCGGTTGTCATATAAGTGTATTTTAACGAATGGGCTGATTATTCTGTTATTTAACATGGGCCTTGTTGAAAAACCTTGTCGAACGACCGAGCAAGTAGCGCACGTCGTCTTAATGCTGCGATAGCTTTCGCAACTGAATATCCCGGCCGCGTGTTTCTATTTCCTCCCAAGCCCAGCGCTCGATCGTTGCGCCGCCATGCGCCGCCCGCACGTACTACATCTCTAGGTACTTTTTCGCCGAAGCGCCATGGTACGCGCCCTAAATGTGTTGGGTTTTGCGTCCCTGGCTGTGCCAGCTAGGGCGCGCAGTGTGTTCGGGCCAGCCCGCATTCGCAGAGCTTAGGCGGCGTAGGTAAATTTTAATTCTGAATGCTTAAGCAATTGTATGCTTACCCAAAGAGAAAACCGTCCCTTCGTCCGTCCCGTAATAAGACGACCGCGTTCGATATAGCGCCTGCAGTAGTGAACGAATTTGCCTTTGCGCTGCCTTCCGCTTCAACGGAAATGAAGCGACGAAAACACAGGGCTGGCGTTGCTCTCAGTTAACGCCTCATTCTGGAACTTTCGCAGATCGCTTTGAAGTTAAGCGGACCCGCGTCTCTTCAAGACTATGTAAGCGGCAAGAACACAGCGCGCGAAGCTATGAGCTGTTGGCACTGTTTTGTGGGTATCGCAGATCGCTTTCAAGCTGCGTCCCACGCGGCATTGACATAAGCCGCCGTCTGAGTACGTTCATGGCTCAATAATAAAGAATTTTAGGGCGTCCAGTATTCCGTCAAGCGCGGGCGGTTTGCCAGGTGAACGGGGGCGTAAACGTCAGCAGGTCAGATTGGTGGCGCCAGCTGTTGGCGCAAAGCTCAACCACACAAACACGGAGCCAATTGCTATATTCTGCTTATCTGCTGGTGTAAATTTTGCACAGCAGCGTAATCGTGTGGACAATTATGCCACTGCCAAAAATTTTCACCGGCACCGAAGCAGAATATGGTAGCTTACTGCAATTTTAGCTCTGTGTTTGTCTGGTTGAGCTCTACGTCACCAAGGCGGCTGCATTAGGGTGGCTACGGGGTGGCTAGAATTGGGAGGTGTGAAGACCGCGGCGCCGCCGCCATTGCCTAGGTAGGCCCCGCTACGCGTTCCTCCCACTGGGGTAAAATTTGGCGCTTCCATCGGGGGCGCGGGTAGGGTGGCTAGCGCGGGGGCGCCGTGAGCTTGTCGGTCTCGTAGGCCACGGTGCAGTGCAAAGTAACTCTCGTGGTCGGTATAGTGCAGCTGTATTTTTCTCGTGTTTCCTATATTTCGATCGCTTCACAACACAGCGAATCTGAGTGGCACAGAATGTGATGACTTGAAGGTCAGAGTGCGTGAGTGCTTCAGGTCTTGGGGCAAGCTTCGAGCGCACGAGGAGCGTGGGGAGATTAAAATTGTCTCCGACGCTATCCTCCTGCTCTGGAGGCCACTGTCCGGCGGGCCTGGTGTTGCTTCGGCTCTGGCCTCACTCTGAAAGGAACTTCGGATTCTCCTGCAGCGACGCTGGGACGACATGAGGGCCACAGCCTGAGCTCTGGCTGTGGCCTGGAAGTGTGGTGCAGCAGAAACATCCTACGTAAGCATCTTTCAAGGAAGAACACAACTCTCTTTTCCCTAATATATCCAGGTGATGGTAGCATAGGCGACTCACCAGGTGGAGTTCATGCACTGGCGAGGCAGTTTTACATAACCTTGTGTGCCTCTCCGGTTGCCTCTCCAGCTGTCTTTCCGTTTGCTTCACGAGCTGAGCCGCCACAAGCGTGCGACTCAGCCATAGATGAGGACGAGCTATTTTCGGCCTTGAAGTCTATGAAGCGTAATCTCAGTCCAGGATCCGATAGTCTGACAGTCGAATTTTATGTTAAATTTTGGACACTGTTAGTGAAGCCGTTCACATCACTGGTGAACAGGCTACTCGGTGAAGGGACTTTGTCAGCGTCTCAACGAGAGGGGCTAATCACTCTCCTTTGTAAGGAAGAGTCGAGGAGCTCCGATCTGAGAGCATGGCGTCGAATCACGCTTCTGAACTGCGATTATAAGCTCATAGCAAAGTGCCTGTGGGCGCGACTCACACCAGTGCTCAGCACTGTTTTGGGTCCATACCAGGCATGTAGTGTCCAGGGGCGCTCTATTCAGCTTCACGGTTTAGCAGTGAAGGACCTTCTCCTGGAGGGAAATACCAGGAAACTTCCCGGTATTCTTTGCTCCTTCGATCAGGAGAAGGCTTTCGACATCATGAGCCATAGGTACCTTTTCCGTGTTCTGGAAAAGGCTGGTTTTAGTGTGGGTTTTCGGCAGATGGTCCAAGCTTTGTATTCTCGACCGACTTCTGCTGCTGAAATACGGGACCGCGTCTCGGAGGGGGGGGGGGGGGGGGACTTCTGTATCCCTCAGCATGTCTATACAACCTCATTCAGACACTCGAGGACAGGTTCACTCGTGCATTTAGCACTACGCGACTGCACGCAAAAGTTGTCAAGAATTTCTCACTTCTAGCAGCCAATGTGCCACAGATTGGCTGCAGGAGGCATTCCGCTGGTCTAACAGGATCGGTGTCTAGGTTTTATTTTATAGCACATATTCACTTTTTCCTCAAAAGCTTAAATCAGTGTGTCATCCCCAACAAAGCCAAGAAGGTTAAGCCCTGCGTTTTGTAAAAATGTGATGTTATGCAATAACTGTGTTATTTCCAATAGACATGTATTAAGTCGCAAGCGCTTTGTACTTTCTAGAATTTCTTCACCACAATGCTGATATATTGCATGAACTTCCTCCATTTAAAGTAATGTTACAATCCCAAAAATGTGACTTATGTGCGGGCGACACATTCAAGGTTATTCCAATGCGCTGGCCTTGCGCAGCAATTCCTATGAACTATATTTTCGGTAAGGCATAAGCGCGCTAATCTCGGCAAGAGGTGGTCGCAAAAACCGTTGCTTTGTCGGCTGCGTAGTCGGTGCTCGCTGTTTCCATGTGAAATGAGAGCAGCGAAACATCATTAAATTCCCTCAGCATCTACCATGTAGAAAAAAAAAGGTCTGGTCAGATTTTAACGCATTCAAACGCAAAAACTAAGCGCTACCAAATCATTTTCCCGCGCGGAGGTATGCAGACGTCCCGAGAAACTACGGCGCCCTAAACGGCGCCCCGGCCGGCAGCGCCGTCACGTGGCAGGAACGCGTTTTGGGGCCAGCTTCCGGAGGCCGGTCTTCACACCTCCCCATTCTAGCCACCCTAGCTGCATCGCGCCGGCCGCTCACGTTGCTCCCGCCCATCCGGCAATCCGCCCAAACCATCCTGGTGTCACCAATCCAATGGTGTCACGCGGATGAATAATCCGCTGAAGAGCGATAACGGCTTATAAAATGATCGGAACGGTCATCAGCGCACCTCGGGCCTCCACCTGCAGTACTTTAATTGCTTGCGTCATCAATGCTCCTTGCGCCGCCGTCGGCACTAGTTCGTGTCGCCACTGAGCTGTCGTTAGTAATGGCCTAATCAAGTTACATAACATTGGTAATGACACCCGGCTGCGCGGAGGTGAGCTAGTGGCACAATGCTTACGCATAGTCTAACTCCCAGAGGAGTTTCTGCGAGATTTTTTGTTGTTGTTGTTGTTCCTGGTCGTTTAATATGCGTCGTGTATGGCGACAGCGCACTGCTATTGTTTCTGCTGGAAGAGAGATAGTGATGTCAATAAGGAAGCTTGAGCGCAGCGATGATGTGGCTCGTGGTGCGAGGAACCCTCCATGCCCCACGATTATCCCAGCTTTTGTAGATCGAAGCGCCTCGCACACTACAACCAACTTCTTATCACATCCCTTTATCCTCTTATCCAAACTGAAAAATTTCGTCCAGTGTTGCGTCAGCGTCCGCACGCAACTCTTATTTCGAAGCAGCCTATAGGCGGCTTGTTTTGAAACACCTATTTTCTCTTAGCGACAGCTGGGTGAGCAGATTGTGCGCCCAGGCACATCTCCCTAGGCCCACCAAGTACCTACAAGAATCTAGGGCGCTCGCCGTGAAGCTTTGGGGAAGAAGTACCTAGAAACGTGGTACACGCGAGCAGCGCATGGCGGCGCAGCGATCAAGCGCTGGGCTTGGGCCTAAATAGGCCGGCGCTGGGTGCACGCACGTGGCAGCAGACGACCCCAAGTGGGGTTCGCTGCTGCCACGCATGATGACGTCACAAAAAAAAGTTTAATATAAGAGACATGAAACGCTAATATTTTGGTTTTATTGTTAATTATACTGCGTTTAAATAGATAAGTCGTTTTACTTGACGCCGTGTTTTAAAATCGAAAATGACTGTCGGCGTTTACACGCGCGTGCACGCAGTGGGGAATCGCTGTGGTTCCTAGTGGCCGTGTTGTGCGTGCTTAGTACTGTGTAGGATCTGCTAGTACGAATAACGTTGCTGTTACGAAGATAGGCAAGCTTTCAAGGAACTGTACTGTATCCACGAAGTGGCACTACATATCGCCTGCTATCGATTGGGGGTTTCGAAGAGTCGTGGTGGCACTGCGCCGCCGACTGCATGGTGCCGGCACAGATAATTCGTGTATTGCGGCGTGTGTTGCTCGTTTTAGTTGTGAGTGCGTCTTCTGATAAAACTGGATGCCATTTTGCGCTTAAACACTACGTAGAGACATTGCTCACGATCCACTGCCCGAAAATGCATAAGTCGCACACCAGTATGCATTGGTCGATATAGCATGCATATATACGTTTCCTCGCTATCTTTCTGTAACCAAGGGACCTTGCAAAATAGGAAAGCATTTTGTCGATGAACAAATTTCAATCATGCATTTCGTGCCTCTTTGGGCACGCAGAATCCTAGTAATTCGGGCAAGCCCACGGTCAGATACCGTGAGAATTGTGCACAAAATACAAGTACCATACGGGTAAGGAGTGGATGACACCACCATCATCCGTCTGTTTTCTGCGCAACTAATATGAATTGTGACCATTTGGCCCATATTTCAGTTCTGGTGTCAGCAAGTGTTCGTGACGAATTTTGAAGTGCGTGACATGTATACATCACAGTTGACTGCAGTGTAGGTTGCTATTAGGTTTTCGTGCACTGGGACAGAAAATTACTTGTAGAAGAGATACTGATGCGATGGCTTTTTCTTTTTTTTTTTTTGGAATAGTGATTGTCATTATATAAAATGAATGAGAATGCAATACCACTTCACTCTCTGCGCGTGTAAACGTAGTTTTAATATTTTCCGAGCGTGATATATATATGTCATCGTACCTTCTGTCGTAAATTATTTTCTGTGAATGATACCCATTCATCAGCCATGTCTTCATTAAATTTGCAGTATTTGGGGTTAATAAACATTTAACCCTTG
The DNA here is from genome assembly GCF_050947875.1 of Dermacentor variabilis. Lineage (NCBI taxonomy): Eukaryota > Metazoa > Arthropoda > Arachnida > Ixodida > Ixodidae > Dermacentor > Dermacentor variabilis. Next base: position 2,486,521 of record NC_134576.1, read on the forward strand.
AAAACAAGTCTTATTTGTTGTCCTTTCAACTTTACAACGTCGAATATTAGAACACAAATGCAAGAAAAGAGATATACACTGAGGTAGTGTTTGTCATCTTTCTTGTTTTTTTTATTGTTCTGCACAATGTTTTCTTAATTATCACGCAAGACCAACTAGCCGGTTCTCATAGAGCATGCTTAGCTGCAACGAAATATTAAAAAAAAAGTTATTGAGCCCTTTGATGAACAACTTCTGCTATAAGAAAAAGAAAGGGGAAAGAAAGAAGGAAAATTTCATCTATAAAGTGACCTCTCTCAATGTAATTAGAAAGTAGGATTCAGGTACTGAATTAATTGCATCAAAATCATATTTTTCTGGTACACAAGCAAGTGTTCATTGCCAGACCTGTCTGTAATTCACATATTTCCTGCATGACATATACCACAATGACGTGGTCACTCAGACAGTGTATGTGCATTAAATACAATGTTAAGGCTATTACACAGCAGTAAATATTAAGAATGACCTCTGTTATCATTATGTGGCACATTGTACTCATACTTCTAAAATGTGTAATCACTAATAAAGTTAAAAAATGGCCAGGCTTAGCTTGGTTAAGCCAAGAAAGCGTTGCATATTGTGTTGGGGCCCAGCTTTTCCTCCGGCTGTCGTGACGTCACGTCACGTGGTTGCGCTAAAGGTCAATGGTGGCTGCCCGGCCGCGCCCAAGGGCTGAACTGAGTGATTGCAATATGCAATGCATAAAACTCTAGTGTAGGGGTATGAGCCACCATAGTGGTTCATACCCCCAATGGTGGCTGCCCGGCCGCGCCCAAGGGCTCAACTGAGTGATTGCAACATGCAACGCATAAAAGAAAGAAAAGTATAATCCACATCTGGCAGTGCTCCTAGTGATCTTAAAGGGGCCCTCAAACCATTTTCCAACGAATCATAGGATGGCCTCATTATTAAAGGACATATCAGGAATCTCTTGCCACAAAATTTGTTCAAATCCTTCACATATTAGTGGAGTTAACGCATCGATACATGGCTTTCTCTCTCTTTTCATCTCGGCTAGCAAGCTGGAAGCTACACAGAGAAGAAGCCTAGAGGAAAAAGCCGTGCCCTAAAGTTGAGTGTCTCAGTAGTGAAAGGGCTTGCTGTGGCACCCCATAGCGGCTGCCCTAGTCTATGCCATGCAAAATGCCACTATCCTCTTGTACACCACATGTAGACCGGCAGTGCAAAGAATAAATTATTTTCCTCTGTTTTTGAGGTGTCATACATGTATAGGTTTTAACTAAAAATAATCAGTAATCTATTTCTGAGAATGCTCTCGCAATCCCAAAATCAGCCAATATGAAGTGCTGGTGGGATCAGCCGCTTGCACTGACGTTGCTTGATGACAGTGCAAATGCAAGAGCAACCTATTTTTTGCTGTCTTTGACATGAGATTTTAAATTTCCTGCTGTGTGCAATGTTATAATACTTGGCTCACATTTTAACAACAGCCTTTACAACAGATTGGCAATATTTTTTTGCTATTGATACGGAACAGTTGTGTGGTTGCACTGAACAAGATGAAGACGACATCTTCCCGATTGATAAAGGGTCACCATCATAGGCTTATGTGTAAATATATTGTAAATAGCCTAATGCATCAGCTACACATAACACTATGTTTAAAAAGTCTCAAGACCCCATTAGATGATCACTTCATCTGGAAGTTTAAAGTCATCAATTGGAATGCGGCCAGCCCTAACAATTTCAGGAGGATCCAATAAACATGAAAATTGTCTGCAAGATAATTAGATGCATTAATGTTAACAGAAAAAATAAAGAATTCGGGAAAAGCTGCAATGAGCAAGCCTGCTTGTTACTGGAAAGATCGCATATAAAAAAGACTGGGGAGCACTGTGCTAGTGGGCTTTCCATTTCTATGTATGAAAAAGAAATCGGAGTCCTCAAGGCATACATCAAGTAATCAAATCCTTTTCTTTTCTCTTTCTAATAACGTGTCTGCCCATGTGCATATCATATACATATTTCATGATGACATTGTGGAATAAACAGCTTACATTGGTGCTTGTCCCATGTCTACCCTTTTATTTCATGCCATGCCTGCTTTTTGCATTCATAAATCACGTCATATATGCACAGATGTGTGCATACTTGGTCAGCATACAAGGCTTATATCACCTCGTTTTCTGTTTCTTTCATTCGGCACAGAGAGTGTTCGTGTATATATTGGCAAATATACCCGCTGAGATAGCGACTAATTCAACAGTAGCCTGCAATCAGCCACGTGAAACCCAGGAAAGCAGGCAAAGAAAGATTCTTTTTAAAAGTCCAAAAAAATAAAGTTCTAGCAGCATCAGTGCTTGAACTTAATAAAGCGGTCAAGCACATGCACTGTAGGAAGAGCAGATTATGAGTGAAAACATTTGCTTTATTTGATAAATCGAATGAACTAACATTTTTTTTTTGCATAGTTATTAGGTATACACTTTAATCTGTACAAAGCATCAAGCTTGAGATTGGTGAAAAATAAAAGTATTGTAAATGTAATCACTCTCTATTATGAATAGAACATTTAAACAATAAATTTGTACACCATCACAAGGTATTGAAATAACATAACTAATTCACATACACCAATGCCTGTCCTATAAAATTTTAATTGCTTGATGTTCGTAATTTGATTGTATTTAGAACCTTACAGTGGGCTTTTTATGTAGTAACCAGGCTCAACAGATCATTTTCATATTGATCATCAGCCTATTTTTATGTACACTGCACGGCGAAGGCCTCTCGCACCAACCTCCAATTACCCCTATCTTGCGTTCGCTGATTCCAATTTGCGCTTGCCAATTTCCTTACTTCATCACCCCGCCTAGTTTTATGCTGTCCTCAACTGTGCTTCACTGCCCTTGGCATCCAATCAGTAACTCTAATGCTCCACTGGTTACCTACTCTATGTATTACATGGCCGGCCCAGCTCCATTGCTTTCTCTGAATGCGAACTAAAATATTGGCTATCCCCCTTTGCTGTCTGATCCCGACCTCTCTCTTCCAATCTCTTAACGTTATGCCTAAAATTTTTCATTCCACCTCTCTTTTCATGGTGCGTAAGTTGTTCTAGAGCTTCTCTTTAACCTCAAAGTTTGTCCCATATGTTAGCACCAATACAATGCAATGATTGTACACTTTTCAATGGAAGTAGTAAGCTCCCAGTCAGGGTTTGGTAATGCCTGCTGTATGCACTCCAACCCATTTTTATTCTGTAAATTTCCTTCTCATGATCAGGGTCGCCTGTGAGTAATTGACCTGGATAAACGTACTCCTGTACAAACTCCAGAGGCTTACTGGCGATCATGAATTCTTGTTCCCTTGCCAGGCTGTTGAACCCAACCTGTCTTCTACCGATTAATCTTCAACCCCACTCTTACACTTTCTTGGTTATGTCTTCAATCATTGGTTGTAATTCATCTGCGGTGTTGCTGAACAGGACAATGTCTTCTGCAAGGGAAAGGTTGCCGAGATATTTGCTGTTGATCCTCACTCCTAAGCCTTCCTAGTCTAATAGCTTGAATACTTCTTCTAACCATGCAGTGAATAGCACTGGAGATATTGCATCTCCTTGCCTGACCCCTTTCTTGATAGGTAACTTTCTACTTTTCTTCTGGAGAACGAAGGTAGCTGTTGAATATTTGTAGATATTTCCCAAGATATTCACATATGCCTCCTGTACTTCTTGATTACATAATGTCTCTATGACTGCTGGTGTCTCTACCGAATCAAATGCCTTTTCATAATCTATGAAAGCCATCTACAGGGGTTGATTATACTCTGCAGATTTCTTGATTACCTGATGGATGGCATGGATGTGATCCATTGTAGAATATCCCTTCCTGAAGCCAGCCTGTTCTCTTGGATCTCCATCCTAAGGATCTCCACAAATGATCCTGAAAAGTGGTCCATGTGAAACACCAAAAGATGTTCTATGGATGCACCAACTAGGCCTTTCTTTAGATGTCATTGGGACATTAGCCAGATGTTGAATCCTGGCATAGTCTTGATGTTAATAATCACTTGTTTGTTGATGCTACAGTCCCTGTAGCTCTCCAGGCATGCAATGTGTCATAGAGTCACTGTGAAACTTTCAATGCTTTATTGCAACTGCTTATAATACAATGTGTCAATTAGTACCTCCAGCAAAAAATAATGAATCTATCCCTACTTTACAAACCCTAGACAATCTTCCAATAAAGATCTCTATTGGTCTCATATGAAATCCAATAGGAAAACCTACAAGTCCCATATGGCCAAGTGTACAGGTCCTATAAATATTCTTGCCGGTGCTGTGCCAGGGCAGTACAATGTTCTATAACACAAATAAAATGTGTGATAGTGATACAAGCAGTGATATGAACTTGTATTGGACAAATAAACTGCTTTATAGATCCCAATAGATGCAATAGAATTAGTGATCATAACATAAACTTGTATAGGTAGCAGTGCTCGGCAAGAAGCAAACCAAGCGGACGCGCCCAACATAGAGAATGGAGGCACAGAAGGTGTCGCTTTAATAAAGCAATTATATGCATTCCAAGCTGCATATTCGTTGTACTGTAGATGTTGGTACAATTTGTTGTTTCACTGTGTAATTTCCTAGAGATCAGAGCTGGCTGCTAGCACATCTGTAAGAATGTACAGATGGGGCTATATATAGGCCAAGATTCGTTATGTAAGTGTGGTCCTATGTGTCAGCTGTTTGGCTAGGCAGCAGCAGCAACCACGATGAGCAGAGGCCAGGAGGGTTTGCCTAGAAAGCTTCGTAAAACAATTTGGTGTACATCATTCCTGTCTACACCAATCTAGAAGTTGAGCTAATACACAAATACAGGCTATTAGTTTTATCAGTGTACTAAGTCTCTTTCATAAACCACTACAGGCTATCATTGTATCAGGTCTAGTTTATACTCCAATAGATCAATACAGGTTATCAGCATCATTAGTGTATCAGACTTATCATTTCATTATCCAGTAATATGAAACCTATAGAAACCAACCAAATATTTCTATTCCAATTTTTCCTAAGGAAATATAACACAACACAAGCAGAATTTAGCATAAACACAGCTGTCCAATGTCTTTTGCGAGTGTTTACAGAAGACATTCGCAGTCCATGTGGTAGACACTGAACACTGTGCATTGCATCTATATCTTTTTATTTATATTGTTTATTTAGACATACATTAACACAGATGAAGGGACTAAAGGCAGATGCAGCTGCCTAAGCAAGGCCCTCCTACCTGTACATTGCACAGAGGTGGAAAGCAACAAGAACACAGCGAAACAATACAGAAACAGAGAAAAACCAAAATCTGTGCAAAAGGCAACTAAAAAAAATTACACAAGAAGCTACAAATTGTTGGAAATCTATACTTGCATCATTCTCAGTAAAGCCTAAACAATTAGGAATAATTCTGACAAACAACAATGCTGAGCAATTGTGCAAGAGTTTAAACAATAAATAAGGTATATAGAAAGGACTGACATGACCACAGCAGCACTACGTATCGCACGACAAGCATTATTCAACAGCTTAACAAAAGATAAACTTTTTTTTTTGTTAAGGCTATAAACAAACCTGCATTGGCGAATCATATTAGCACTTTCACGATTTTTGATTGCTAGGTAATCAGGTATTAGGATGAGCAAGTGCCTGTGTCCCATATTTACTTCTGAACATTGGTGTCCTAAGTCAGCTATGCCTAAGATGGTACTGTGTATTATTGTCAGGCAGAGAAGATGAGGAGGGAGTAATATACTGGTCACATAGAATGTTCTTCTGTCTATGCATAGGAAGCATTATTTGGAACAGCTAGTTAACTTTGAGTATGTTAAGCTTAGGAAAGAATAGTGCTGTGTTGGCCTTTTGTTCTATATTTTTTATAATGCAGTGCAAATCTCTTTTTTGTAGAGCTGTGCACTGCACAGCTCTACAAACCTGTCTAAATTTGTCTCAGGAGCAATATCCCAGATGAGTAGCCAGTAGGAAACATGAGAATGAACAAGGACATAATATAACTGAAGTTTTAATCATTATGGCACCAAATTTCGAATATTGTTCATTATTGATATTGCCCTACAGATATTTGCATGGAGCTTGTTTATGTGAGGTGTCTAGCTCATGTTCTCTTCGAAAATAACACCTAACAATTTTAGGTTTGTACTCATTCAATAGCACAGTTAATAAATTTAGTAGAAGCATTGTAATTTGAAAATAATAAAAATAATTTTCCTAATATTCAATTGAAGTAATTTAAATATAACCAGTTTCACAATTCAATCAACAGTCTAGTAGCTACCTTTCCAAGATAGAGTAAGTGCATGTTTATCTGCAAAAAAATGTACTAGTGTCTTTTGCATACAGTAGCATATATATAGCATATAGTGGTGTAGTTTGCATGTAGTAGTTTGCATATATATTGAGGAAGTTGCAGTATATTCACAATATCTTTTGTTTATTTATTTATCAAATACTTCAGGCCCTCACAGCAAGCCCTAGCAGGTGTGGCATAACTATACAACAATGCATAATATGAATTCAGCGTAGTGACAGCACAAAACATAGGAGCTCATTTACAATGGGACAGGTTGTACAGTAACAGGAGAAAATTTATACAGTGTGAAACATGACTATGAATAAAAAGCAATCAATTTGTCAATAGATTCAATGGTCATAATCACATCAGAAGGCAGCTTGCACCATTCCTCAATTGTACGGGGAAAAAAAGAATACTTAAAGGTGTTTATTTTGGCATGGTGTGGAGTTAGACACTGATCATGATGATGCCTTATACGACGAGTAGTAATGGGCATAAGATAAGGTTGAGGACTCATAGAAAGTTTATTGTTCTTAAGTAAAAATAGAAATTTTAGTCTTTGAATTTTCATTCGTGCTTGCAGCGATGAGATGGCATGCTCTTTCATTAAATCAGAGGGCGAGTCTGTACTGTGGTATTTTGAAAAAATGAAGTGTATGACTTTCCTCTGGGTCAACTCCAGTGCCTCAACATTCTGTTTAGTGTAGGGGTCCCAAACTGTACAAGCATACTCTAGTTTTGGTCTGCTGAGACTATATATAGTATACTAAATGCTTTATCCTGGGAGGAACATTCTTTAGTTTGTGGTGAAGAAGACCAAGTTTTCAGTAGGAAGACAAGAAAACATTGGTAACATGATTGTTCCAGCTTAAACGGTTTGTTATGGTAACACCGAGGTATTTATATTCATTAACTCCTATATAGGGGATGCGATGGAAGGGTGTATGGAAAGGAATGCACAAGTTTTTTGTTGGTAATCTAAAGTCCTAAAATAACCTAAAGTCTTAGGTAAATTTAAAGAGAGCATCTATTTGAGAAGAGGACTTGCAGATATCTGACACGCCATCTCCTGATGCACATTCACCGAAAATATTTTGCATGCTGATTCCTTATCCAAATTATGCCCATGATGCTGCATTTTGAAGACCTCACCGAGTACAATGTCTCTTCAAAGTCCACCAGACGTCTTGATTTGGATGTGGGACGTGTGGATCTTTTTGGGACGTCCATGGGGACTTTTTGTGTCATCTCGCTGGAATCAGTCAACCTTACAAACGAATTAAATGACAAGTCATATTTAGTACATCCGTATTTGTACATGTCTGCACCACACAGAGTGTAATGCCAGTAGTGCAAATATTAATTTTCACTTGGAAAATTATTTCCACCGAAACACATGGTGCATTTATGCCAGCATTAACTCTCACACTTCTGCACTGAAAAAAAAATCTATACTGTTACTCACAACAAATGTTTACCTAGGTATGAACAACAGAACTTAACAAACAAACCTTTTCAATTTCTGAGCCTAAGCTACACTCACCCAACTTGTCCAAGCCATATATCTCCTTTCAATTTTGTTGCAGAATTAGCAAATGATGTTCATTCAACACTAAATTGTGGAGCTAAATTAAGGTGCTCAAGCAGTTTTGGGGCAGTTAATTGCTATATTCATGCTGAAAACTTGGTGGAGAAGCAATGAGTAAGAGAGAGACAATACAAATACATACTTTTGATTGAAGGTCTGTTTTTGAAACATTGGTTAACATACCAGAAAAACTCGCACATGTTAAGAAAATCAAGACAAATTTGGGCCTCTGTTAATATATAGGTCTAAAGTACCTCAATGTCTTCCCACACCAAAATCATTAGAAGGATCGCTCGTCACCATAAAAAACACTAGAGGGCTGGCTGACATACTTTCCGCACATTTTCTTTATGTGGAATTGCTCACCGATTTCCTCATCAACATATGTCTCTATGTTGGAAATGCAACAATGTATGTGCAACATGAAACACTCTGCCTTAAGGGTGTGCACATTTTCTTTATGTGGAATTGCTCACTGATTCCCTCATCAACATATGTCTCTATGTTGGAAATGCAACAATGTATGTGCAACATGAAACATTCTGCCGTAAGAGTCTATGAGCCATTGCATCTTTGCTTGCTTACAGCATATGAGCCATTGCTGATGATAATATTTTTTTGTACCACTCGACTAGACGCCGCATTCTTTAGATGTGAGCCATTGCCCTGAGCCACGTAAGGCTTTGCATCATGGAATGTGCAAGTGTGACTGAACGAGGACATAGAAAGAAACAGATAGACAGAGACAGCACTACTTTCAACTATAGATTTTATTTTCACAAGCATCAATAAATATATACTGAACGAGCAGAAACAAATGAGACAGCAAAAAAGAACATTTAGTGGTGCATGTCGATGAACCATACACATGTCCAAGGTATGGTCAAAACATGAACTGCAATGGTTACTACGATAAACCGAGGAATCATATCTCTTTTTCAGATATCGACACTAATGGCTTGCTCATGCACCTTTCCTCTAATTTTCCGATTTCATAGGCCTCCACAATCTCCCTTGTCATCCTACTATGAGCACTATACAAAATAGAAGTTCTCCCTAGGGAAAATTCTGACAGAAATATTTTATTGGTTTCTATATAGGTTTCATCTTACTGGATTATAAAACGACAGACCTGATACCCTAATAAAGCTGACAGCCTATATTGGTATATTGGACTACAAAATAGTATGCCTGAACACTGGCAACACTGATAGCCTGTATTGGTATAGATGTAGATATCGTATCAAGGTGGTTTGTTCTACAAAGATGCATTAATTGTTCATTCTAAAGTGAATCTTTCTATGTGAACAGCGTGAACCCTCCCAGATTTTGCTGTTCTTGGTTGCTGCTGCTGCCTTGCCAAATAACTCACACACAGGACACAACTTATGCAATGAATCGTGGGCTATATATATATATATGTATATGTATGTTGAAACAGGCATGTTCGTCTTGTCAACATGGGCACAGCATCTGGAAAAGGGCCACTAACACAAGGCAGTCACAGCCCGAAAAATCGACAGAGCAAGACACACACGACCGTCAACTTCTTCCTCCATGCTGGCACAGAACTGGTGCCAAAGTGCTCCGGTACAACATATACATGTATATATAGCCGCCGCATCTTTTCTACCCCGACATGTCTGCTCGAGGCCAGCTCTGATCTCTACGAAATTACGCAGTGAAGCAAAAAATAGTACCTAAATATCCTCAGCACAACAAATAAACAGCTTGGAATGCATAAACACTTTATTAAAGCAATGCCTTTCCCACCCTCATTCTCTATGTTTGGCGCATCTGATTAGTTGGCTTCTTGCCAAGCAATACTACCAATACAAGTTTATATCATGATCACCACTTCTATTGCATCTACTGGGACCTATATAGCATGTTATTTGTCCAATACAAGTTTATATCACTACTTCTATTGCTTCAATTGGGACCCATAAAGCATTTGGTTTGAACTCTCTATTGCCTTGATAGAGGACTGTAAAAAATGTTTATGAAACCTGTATATTTGCTATGGGACCAGTAGATTCTGCTATGGAACCTGTAGGTTTTCCTATTGGCCCTATATATTTCGTATAAGACCAACAGAGGACTCTATTGCAATTTTCCCTAGGGCTTTCAAACATGGGTTTGCAGGGACAATCTCGCCAATGAATGCCCAAATGACCCGAGATTACTCTAGTGACCTTATACATTGATACTCTTTTAGTATCTCATTGATGCATCTGCCAGTTTGACCAACACATGTTCTTGCACACAAAAGTGGAATGGCATAGACAAAGTTATGAGTGCCGGTTACAAATTGCAAAATTAGAGGAAAAGTTCGTAAGCAAGTCATCAGTGTCGCTATCTGAAAAAAAAAATGATTCCTTGGTTTATCATTGTAAGTATTGCATTGTATGTCTGGACCAAGCCTTGGACATGTGTACAGTTCATCGACATGCACCAGTGAATGGTCTTTTTTGCTCTCTTGTTTGTTTGCGCTTGTTTGGTATATACTTATTGATGCGTGTGAAAATAAAATCTATAGTTGAAAGTAGCACTGGTGCTGTGTATCTGCTTCTTTCTACGTCCTCATTCATTTGCACTTACACATTTCATCATGGAATCAAACCAACTAGCCCGCCAACATGTTTTAAGGCTTGGTAGGAACTGAGGACTATTCTGAATAAGTCTGCTGAAGGGAAGCTGTGGTTGCTATACATGAGCGCTAGTTCTTGAGCAAACACAGGGGTCAGAGGTGTTTGGTTTTGGCAAAACAATTTATTATTTGGCCACTTGCATGATGTATCAATCATTTTAAAACAATGTGCACTGCTTTAGTATTACACTTTTCTCCTTGAACAAAGTCAACATTTTCCATGGCTCCAGATGTGCTATTCCAAATTTCTTTTTTTCATTACTGTCATTGCCATGGCATACCACGATAACTAAAAGTAGTTGTTTCTCATTTATACGCTCCTCAGTTGACTGGACATCTATTTTGCAAACAGCATAATATGCATTTATATGTGCCTGTAAACAAGCCAAGTAAATAATGCCAACACACTTCATTTTTTACAACTAGCACTCTACACTTACTTTATATTTCAGCAACTTTAGAAATTCTAAATTTGATTCAGTATTTGGAGGTTGCTTTCCTCAAACATATGTAGATGCAGTAAGAAAATTTCATTATTTGAGCACCCCTACTTCTTTTCTGAAATGACACTATTAAATTATTTTAATCTCCATTGAGGGAGGGAGATAAAAAAAATAGGAGGGGCTGTTACATCACTTTTTGTGAAGTCAGACAATGCCATTTGGTCATGCAGCCCAAGCAACTTCTCCATCTTTGTAGGTGCTGTCAGAACACCCATGTATGTTTTCTGTTTCTATGCTACTGTGCACCAGCTTTGCGAGTCTGAGTGCATCACCTCTGTGGCCACAAAGCTCAGTATGAGCAACTGTGATGTATTTTAAGGTTACCTTATGAAGAAATGGAAACTACCCAGTTTTGCTGCACTTTGCATGCATAGTACTACGATACTGTGTAACTTGACAACAGATAGCTTCTTTTGTGTGCACAAAGAACTTGGAAGTGTGATAATTCCCACAATAATTTCATTATTTTTAGTATGCAATATTTTACCCAACTTTGTCATTGGCCATTGGTGTTTGCAGGTGTGCTACACATTTTAAATGTGGTACTATTAAAAAATAGGCTGAAACCTATTTATGGATGGTGCTGCATGTTAATTAAAAATTTTACCTGGTAAGAGGGAGTGCAGAACTTAAATCTGTTTATTGAAAAAATGTTTGAGTAGATTTACATGGTAACAACTTGTGAATGGGGTGGGGACGTGGCCATAGCAATTGTTCTGTCTCTAAAGTGCTACCTAGACAAGAATAGATACATGGTAATTGAACAAGGATTCTCGCTGAAGCCATCGTTTTGACAAAGGGACTTGTCTTCATAAGGCCAGCAACTGCTACAGATGAACAGGTCACTTTTGTGAGTATATATATAATGAAAGTTTACAAGAAGTTCCAGGCATGAAATAAGATGGAAATTATTTGCGTTATGTTGGCTTATTTTGAGGAGATAACCTTATTTGGTATTTACAAAATGTCATTGTTAACACAAACTTAGCATTTGTAGCCATTTTCATGGCTACTATACTGAACTGTACCCCCTTCAGTCACGAATGATGGTATTCTGCCAGGACATTTTTCGAGCTTGCAGGTATGAATGTTTCAGGTGTCCAGAGTTCGAAAAAAAAAATTCCCCTCTCTAGGAATATTATTTTGCAAAGTCAATCGCGTCCTCATATGGAGACATCGTGACTCAATACTTTCTATCGCAAGTTCACTATGCCACTTTAAAGGAAGAAGGGGCATTATCTATTCAGGGTTGTGCGAGTGGTGCATCGACTGGTTGACAGGTTGTGATATTTGAAGAAGTGATCCTGAGCTGCGATGCACAGAAAAACATCGCATTTCCGGCAGTGGCCCCGGTTTCTACCACACACTTCTCATACTTGCTTTGCTAAGGAAACGGCAACTGGACTTGCTGGGGCCAGTGGTCCTTTGCATCCTACCTCACACAATCGCATCATGTTTAGAGCAAGGATGGTGACTCAAAATGAGCTATTCAGGTTGGACATTAAAAGAAAATGCTAAATTGCAGCACAGACAAAATTCTCAAATACAAAAACAGAAAACAGTCTGTACTGCTTCTGCAGGTCAACTTCGCCCAAACAAAATTCTGTTGTTCTGGGACCAAACTAGGAATCTCTCGTATCTGGACAACCATTCGAGGAAGCGACATAATTGCCAGACTGACGTTGTTCGTTTCATGGTCCGGAAATGTGAGCATTTACCACCTTCATGACGAAACAGTGCGTACGACGATTTGTGCATTTAAAAAATGCCACCACTTAAAACTAAAAGGAACACTGAAAAACACAGTTTAATTCTTCGACGGTGAACTAGATTGCCCAAGAAGTCCAAAAAGTGTCGGTGGTTTTAAGTTTTCGCACAGTGGCTATGGTTCGCCGGCGTGGTAAAAAAGATTGAGTGAGTCACAGTGTCTCCGAATGGAGACTCGGATGAAAACAGGATCAAAACTATTCAGTAATAGAACTATGAGTATTGTGCAACTGTTTTTCTTTAAAAGTAGCTCTTTCTTCACATAAAACAGGGTTTTTAACCGTTCTGAATGTTTGAGGCTGCTGCAAAAGAGAAATTTGAGCAGCGACAAACCAGAGCTTCCGTAAAACATGGAGTCGTCCGTCTTCAAACATCTTTTTCTCTAGTAGTGTTTCGTCGCTTCATCAGATGGCGTTCATTGCATTTATGTATGCTTCCCATATTATCCCCACCAGTGTGCAGTGTCACTCCTTCGCTTTTTGATGAAAAACGCAACATAGAAAGTCGTATCTTCATATGGAGACACCGTGACTGAAAGGGGTACCGTACCCATAACAGCCATGTAACCATGATTGGATGTAGTAGCGAACAGGAAATGGACGTTCAATGTGTAACTATTGATCAGTTTTGAAGGGCTTCGCAAGATAAGTCCAAGGAAAATGTGGCAGGAGAAGATGAAATAACAGTTGATTTGATAAAACATGGAGGAGATATTGCACTGGAATCTTGCAGTCCTTTATTCACAATGCCTAACAACGCTAAGCATACCAGACTTTAAAGAATGCGAGCATAATTACAAGAATGGAGGTGTTTAAGAATTGGAAGAACTACAGACCCATTTCTTTAGTCTCAGTATTGTACAAGATATTCACTATCAAATAGAATAAGGGATACACTTGACCACAATATTCCATGATGGATCTCATCCAATAAGACATTTGAGACCGTAGCCAACCTCTCTGTATGACCTTTGAAAAGTACATATTTGGTTCAAGAGACAATAGTGGTCATGGAGGCATTGCAAAGAAGTAGAAGCATACATGTATGCCTTATTGCAGTAGCGTAAAGTCACGCTTTCTCAGTGCATAGTTTTAGGCAGGCACCCTGAACAAAGCTTATGGAAAACTTTTGAAGACATTATTGCCATCCATAAATATTCTGAAAATTGTGTCGGCATGCCTCCACTATCGCTACACAGCTGTAAAATCATGCATCTATTCAGCCTGTGATTTCGTTCTCTTAACAATCATATTGTACGTCATCATCTGTTTTTTTCTGCACCCAATTGTACATCCAGTATATATTGATATCAACATGCAATAAATATTGGTTCTAGTCAGCACAGTGTTGGATCTCCTCTCATTGTCCTGTTTTTAGCACTGTTCCCTTCAAGAGCTTTATTAATATTTTACCTTCAGGTACCACATACAAATAATAGGAAACATGGAACAGCAATGCAAAACTTTTTACATCAGTGATTTCTTTGAGCAGTGTTAAGGTTGACAATTTTGCCTCCTTCAGGGACTCCGTTGAATAAACTTCCTCTAAGCATCTGCCATCCTGGTGTCCTTTCACTACAAGATTTCGAAGGTTATGGTCAGATACAGACAAAGGAAACTCTGTTTGGGTCTTGGGTGCAGTAGTAAATTTCTTAGCATGACTGTGAAAAATTTACGAGGTGCCCAGCATAACCAATATAATCCTGACAAAAGTGTATGGGAGGCTATGCTTGTAGTATATGATGTCTAACAATGCTGCAAGGCAGTGCAAATTCCATAGACATGCATGCATCTTTGTGACATGCACTGCTGTGTCTTAACACCTTCAAAACAGTTTCACAAACTTTTTTTTAGCAATACCCGACTCAACGTTGCTAAATTTTCTAAAAGCCATACTTCTACGTACATATACCACTGCTCACAATGCTTTTGTCACCAGTTGCAAAATGATGCATTCAGCTGCAAGTCGTCGTTGCATACCATAACGCCATATGAGACCTTTCATTTGCATTTAAAGCAGATGGTATAGAAATAAAAAACAAGTGCAGAGATCATGTATCTCTTTGCATAGTATGTAAATGTAATGATTCAGGAAAGCTTTGCTTATAGTGTATTGCAACAAAGGCAATGGATTTGCTGCAATTTAGCACCTAATAGACCAATCTCACCATGCCTAGCACGCAGATGCATGCTTTTTTCCTGCCATGTTACTTGTAGTTCTTAGGAGAATTTGGAACACGGTGGGAAGGCACTGCGTAATAGTTATAGAGTTTGCATATTCACCAACATGAGTTTTGTGGAAGCAGTGGTGGTGGTCAGAGTGCATATTCAGCGACTACACTTCTGGCCAAGTTGAGGGGCTGGAGACGTGAAAGTTCATTATCTCAATGTGAATGGCATGTGTTTCAAAGCTTGCATCTGTTAACATGCACCAGCTATGTGAAGCAGATTCTTTTCTGTTTGGGGCAGAAAATACTCAAGGAAGTATATAAAGGAAGAAAAAAAAAGTTGCTCTCCAATGACGTTTTGCATTAATATCCAAGCTTGACAATCCCAAATTACGACACCTTGCATATAAATGGTGGTGGTCATGTGTTTACATTTCAGCAGTGACTCGACCAAGGATATAATCTGCATGCATGTTTAAATATAAGGACATGCATTGAAATTTACTTAATGATGTTTATTTGCTTGAAGAAAATGCTTTTGCAATGGTTAATATCACATACACTATGAGGAACTTGGAAGCAGTAAGCTTTGAATGGAATAAGGAAAGCAGAAACTTCAAACGAGATGGATAGAGAGACAGACACAGGACTCTCTTTCTGTCCCATTTGAAGTTTGCACTTTCCGCTATTAGACTGATAATGAACCAACTAGCCCAGCAAAGGATTTTCTTAAATGGTAAGCTTTATGGCTTATTTGACTTGCTGTTTTCAAGCACTCTAATAGTTGTACGAAGCAACAAAGTTGGGTTGCACGATTTTTGTTACAAGGTGCTTGTTGGCACGTTTTCTTGATTCATTAAAGGACCTTAAAGATGAGCAATAATGCTTAAAAGTGACCAGTTGAATGCAAGGTTGTGAAGCGTTGGTTATGCTTTCTATTGCATTTTTCTTTTCCTGCAGAAAGTATAGAAATGCTTGGGTGAACTGTTTTTTTCTTGAATATATGAGCGTGAGGTTAATTCTTTGTTGAGCCCGAGTGGTTACAATCTGCTTATGTCACAACACGCATTCACTAATACGCAACTGTAGCCCTGCAGTTAAAGTGCTGTCTATCAACAATGCCAGGAGTTCAAGAAAGCAATGTTATCTAACCATCTAAATGAATGGGTAGATTTTTGATGGTCAGGGATGTGGCTAGGACTATTGTATAGCAGATGAGCGCAGGTATACAGACCGAGCAATGCATGTTTGTTCTTGTTTACAATGGCCAAGCCTGGCCGTGTGAGCAGCACTTCATACTGAATGCTCATTTGTCCGTTATATTTATCTGGTATTGCTGCATGTCTTCAAAGCCTCTCTTACTTCTAAGACTTCACTGCACATGACTGATCCTTTCATTTGTTCACATCTTTGTGCCTTTCACAGCATCGTCGTGTCCATTGTGGTGAAAATGCACGATTGCCACGTTCCATTTGCCTAAGTTTTACAAGCTGCACTAGCAGCCACAGCAGTTTTTCACGAAATCAAACCAACAAAAAAATTTTACTTGCTTTTCTGTCAGGCTAATTTGCTATAGTCCTTAAACATGTGCTCCTGTGGCAAGCTGTTGTCTTTTTGAAAGAAATAAAGACTTAGAGAATTTTGTTCCTTTGCATTTCATTGCAGCATACAGGGACGCAACAGTTTATTCCTTTACTATAATGTCACAATGCTTCAACGAAAAAAACTGTTGCCTATGATCAAAAAGACTCGGTGGATTACACATTTTATATGCTCTCTGTTCGCAACTCAGCTGTAGTGCAATTACCAGCATGCACCACAGCTGTGGTGGTGTAGAAAAAAATGAGACCAGTCTACTTTGCCTTTTATAATTTCAGGAAGGGCATTCCATCTGTCTCACCCCATTTCTTTTTATTAATAAATTATGTCGAGTAGGTTTTGCAAATGAACCATCTTTTTCCAGGGGTACATTATGTGACTGCTTGTATTATAGGATTATTTTTCTTCAAGCTTTAACAGGGACCAAGTTGCAAAGGTAGCATATATTATATATAATATTGCCAGCCCCAGTGATAGCAGTTCAGTAGCATCCGCACTTAGATGAAAGGTAAAACTAGTAAATTAAATAAGTGGTTGGAAAATACAGCACCTGATAAAATATCTGGCTAAATGCGAGGTGTGCACCTGTGCTTTTGTCCACACATCCAAATCACATAAGGTACACTATTGGACATGCTTCACTGTGGAGCTGCTAACCAACAAGACACGAGTGTGATTGACCATGTATGAACAAAGTAGGGTAGTTCTGATCCAATTCTCATATGTAAAAGACAAATCAAGTAACAAGGAAGTTCCTTATATAGTTAAATATCGTGAACATGGTTCAGAACAGTAGATGTGTGGTAGGACTAATGAGGGCTAACCAACAGCAAACCAAACAAAACATAAAGTACAAAACTGGAATGTAGAGTGCAAGTTGCACAGACGTACACTATGAACTGCAACAACTGCTGCAAGGTATAGGTTGTGCAAAAGAAAAGGAGATACCTGAGGCTTGTGCTCAAGTTGAAGGGGTCAGGAATGCCGATCCACCAGCTACACGATCATCCAGCTTGGCAACAACCAGCAGAGCCAGCAAGTGAAAGGGCAAAAGTATGCAGAAGCATGCTTTTCTCTAAATCAGATTACTGTTTAATTGATGTCAAAAGCATGACTTTAATTGTGCACAGCAGTAGTGATCAGGCTAGGCTAGCGTGCAGTTGGCACGCATGTTTCAAACATGCCAGAGTGCATCGCAAACCAAATTTCGCCATGCAGTCTGGCATGTTGCCATGCATGAGCAACACACCTGAGAACTTTCTTCGACATTTCACTTGTTTAGCTTCTTCCTCAATTTCTTAAAACATTGATGACTACTGTGGCACATATTTCAACACAGTGGCATAGCCAAAATTTTTTTTATAGGGAGAGCAGGTGGACGGGCTGCACCAACATGACTGCGGACGGAAAGGGGGCTGGGCAGATCCCATATAGATAGAAATTTTGTATGTGTGTGTGTGTGTGTGTGCACGGGGGGGGGGGGGGAGTGAGGGCTTGTGCCCAGTTTGTTACCCACTGGCTTCGCCACTGCTTCCAGATAGTCCATGAAGACTTTGTCCCAAAATGTGGACATATCAGATAAATTGCACAAACCTGGATTCTGTATTTCTTTAGCCGAGGGGAACAAATGCCTTTTCTTATGGGATTGTACAAAAATACTGAAGCGGCCTGTATGAACTTGAGGCAGCCTTCTTTTTACTATATGAAAAAACAGACTACAAAGCCAGAGAAAGCACAGGGGAAATTGTGTTTCATTGAAATGTAGAAATAAAGGAAATGAAAGTGGATGAAAAGGTGGGAGCTGAACCACATTATACGTACTGTGCTATACCGGTTAAGCTGTCATGAGGGCCCTCCCTTGTTCACTTTCTTAGGTATTTGTGTACACATACAAAAAGAGCACTAGTAGTGCTAGCCAGGACCACTCGTAGCCAACAACAGCACATGTGGAACATCCCTTTTTAAGAACAGGAGTCACATAGTAAATCAGCTTTGCAGCAAGTGGTCAAAGGTATTTTCTTTGGCTGCCTTGATGCCATGAGGGAGCATTTAAGGGCTTGTTGTCCAGTTGCCTAATCCTGAAGTCATACAATTTGACATCATCAGTTAGAGATGTTCCACATCCCCTGACATGGCCGAGAGAAGCAGTGCTGGCCAACCCTCCCAGGACTACCCCTTACACATACACAGATAGCCAAGTAAATGGGAGGACGACCACATCAGTAGCTTAATTGGCAATGCACGGCATGCTTAATGCACAGTATGGGGGTTCGGCTCCCACCTTCAGCAAGTTGTCTTTCTATCAACTTTCACTTCCTCTTTACTTATTATTTCTACATTATGATTTCCCCTACATATTGTCCAGCTTCACTGTCTGCTTCCTTCACAACATAGTAAATAACAGAAAATTGGGTCCATCAATTTCCTTTATTCTTTGTGCCTCGTTCTCTACTGCTGCTGATAGTTTACAAAATCTCCTTCACAATCTGTCCTTGTGTGAAGAGAAATTCAATCACCGGACAACACCCTGTTTGAGAAAAGTCCAAAGTGATCGACAACTTCTTCGGTTTGGTGCTGAAAAAGATTTGAGAAAAAATACTCAGTAGTCATCCAAAACATATTTTTACACAATGCCTTAAAAAGTTTTTATTAGACAAGAGGATCATGCTAAGGGATAAAACTTATCAGAATTTTGTTATACAGATCAAGAGATTACTTTAACTGTGAGGTTTTGACATGTAACTTCACTGTGGTTTACATCGTAGGTTCTAGTTTATTTTGACCACCGGAGATTCCTTAAAGTGCGCCCAAAGCTCAAATGCAAGTGTTTTTACGTTTCACCCCCATCAAACTGTGGCTGTTAGAGCCGGGAATCAAACCACTGAGCTTGTGCTCAGCAGGGCACTATAGACACTGAGCTGCTGCAACGGATACCAAGGGATGACTGAAACAAGGCTTGCGAAATTCCACAAGGTGAAGAAAGACTCACGGGATGAAAAATTGGCATTTTCTTGATTGGCATGAGCCTAGAAACTTACACATTTGCGTACACCCACCTACCAGTATAGTGTCTTTACATTTCACATCTACGTAGTGCAGGTTCTACAATGACAAATTCCTGATTCGAGCTCAAGAATAGCGCGAAAATAAAATCCAAGAGAAGGACAGGACACAAAGCTTGATTCCTACAATGAATCTACGTCGTATTTCCATACAAGTTGCGAAGAATGTTCGTGCAAGCATGGTGCCTCAGATAACAGCGTAAGAAACAACAATGCTAGTATACATATCAGTTTAGGAAACAAGCTGCACCGCATTCTGGCTTCAAGACAAACTTAATTTGAGAGCAAGATTGAGCCTGAGTAGAACACGTTCCTATATACTGGTTTTCATAGTTTAGATTAGGGTTTCTCAACATGTGCATTTTGAAGTGTTGCGAGCAGGCGCAGAATGTAGATGCTGTAGCCTTGTTTGGGCTTTCTAGCAGGTTCTCAAGCAAGTCGTGATTCACAATCGAGCCGAGAAATCCGTGATTAGGGAAACCGTACAGTAGACGAAGAGTAGAGGTAAACGCTGCATTGAGTGCCATAAAAATTTGCGACAGCTCACTTACTCGCACATTATGCAAAGCCCCACGAAAGATGGAAAAAAAAAAGGAAAAGTCTTCACGATCAACGTACTCAAGTAAGCGACAGCAACAAACGTTTAGAAATATTTTAAACCTTTCTGTCATAAGAGAAGAAAGTGCCGCCAAGCTGAAGACACTCACGAGCTCCATTTACAACAAATTCAGCAAACAAGAGCAACAGCACTGAAAAACTGAACAGTAAGCTGCACAAAACCACGTTATGAACCATAACAGGCACTGCAAGGTATAAGGATATGAGTTGCTTTAGGCGTGGGCCCAAGTGTCGCTCATGATCGCAAGCTCAGGCACATTTCGGTTGTCCCAGCACAACTAACTAGCATATTTTGCTACACAATACAGTAAGGAACCATAAATTTATGTTTTAACTAAGATCAAAAGTGGAAGCAGCGCACGCAAACTGTAGCAAAATTGTTAACTGGAACACGCCATACTTGTTTAAACGTCACAATCACGTGGTCAAAAATGTGACATCACTTCCGTGCATGGCAGTAGCGTTTTGGTATGGCATTTCGCCTCTACTACGCGTGTCACCAGTCACCGCCTTCTTTTAAAAACCCATATGGGTCTCAAGAATTTTCCTTTTCGTGTACCCTCCTTGATCTTGCGGGTTTCTACAGAACTGATTTGCCAATAATTGGGGTTAGGAGCAGGCAAATGGTCAACGACCCTGACTTTGACCGCCTCGATGCCTTGGGTTAGCAAACAAGAGTTTATTGGCTACTAGCCTGCTTCTAAGGTTACATGCAATTAAAATAATTTACATTTACTAACACATGCAGGATCGTCCTAACACCGTATGCTTCCATGAACTCATGCACTGCCCAAGATCATAACACACGAAAAGCACAGTTCACGTTAGCAGGCCTTGCAAAGCATGCCAAGATGCACACCTTGAAATTTATTTGAATTGTTTGAGTGCTCCCTAATATGGTCATTTCATGGGACATTAAAGGAAAATACAAAGCAGACTACTAAGTAGTAGTGGACTATAGTACTATTTGCAAGCGTGCTAAATTCTTACGCCTCAAGTTTCTGTTCCACCTCCTTAATGGGGGCTACAAATTACACAGTGGTGCATATGTATCTTTCTCTGAACAGCGAAACACTAGAACTAAACACCTTAAACATTTAATTGAATACAGGTTCCACACAGACACATTCAGGTATTTTTTCTTTCCTCAGACAATCAGTGATTAGAATTCATTGCCTAGTGATATAATTTGTTCACCTGACGATTTCCTTCCTATGCTGGAAAAATAGGTCTGAGTACGCATCTTAACTTATAAGTATCGCCTACAGACACTGCAATATGTTTGTAATTGGTTTGGTGTACTTTTTTTGTTGTTTGCCTTATGCTTCTGCATTTTTGTTCATTAACCTTTAAGAGCTGACTCAGGAAGGTCACACCCTCTTATTGTATTGCTCAACTACATCTTCTCGTAAACTACAATATTAACAAGTGCATAAGTTTGCCATTCATATTTTGATGCAATGTATTTTCCCATGTCCTGCAACAGCCTCGAAATGGAGGCTAGCAGTATGTATGAAATAAATAAATAGATGCGGCCTATTAAAGTAGCATTCCATAAACCTCACAGTGCTTGTTTCGTGCCAACAAGACTTAGTTTACGAGGAAATCGCGTCTGAAGGGTCCGCATACCTAGAGAGGAATTCAAATCACCTGCTCCTGAGCAGGGAGTGGCGACGTTGCATACGCCACGACTGCCCTTTGCTTTCATCGGTGAGTAAAACAGCGCCCTACAGATGGTGCTACAGTTTTCTACGAAAAATGCGTACGTGTGGCCATGGAGCAACCGACCCAAGACAGAACATTGGATTCACCACTGCAGCTGCTCTTGGTCAAGTGGCATGGACTGTTCAGACATACCACGACATCACATGAACATAAAATTCTCTGAGACTTGAAGTTTGTGCAAGTTTCGCGAGCCAGAAAAGCCAGCTCAGCACTACATAATAACTACTGAAACACAAAAGCGTGGGCGATGCTTTCAAGGGTAACCTCAATAGGTTCTTTTTTCTAAAAATCAAATAGAACTAGACAAGAAGCATTTTCTTTCATGTTATAATGCAATGCAGCGATATTTTTATTACTAGTAGATGAGTTCCAGTGACAGAATTTTAATGAGTGCCTTCATCATCTGGCTAGTACTTGAATGTCTAAGGGAGTGTCTAATTGTGTCCTGCATTTACTTCAGTTTCTCAATTACAAAAGCTCTATTCGCAGTAATATTATTACAATATCATCGAGCAATGCTCAAAAGACGGGCCGCCACGAGAACGAAGATGACGTCGCAGCTCTTAGTACGAGCGAGGGTCGGCCTGGCTGCCTGGCTCCAGTGTAAATAACCTGTAAATAGCCCCTTTCGTCTGTCTTTTCACACGTAACATTCTGGTGGAGGTGCGGGGTACTTCAGAAGCCGCCGCCTTCTCTCGTCTCGTCACTCTTCTAACCTCACCACCCATTCTCGCCCACTTCAACCCTGATGCCCCTACAGAATTGCGTACAGATGCCAGCGGTCATGGCGTAGGTACCATCTTAGCCCAGCGTCAGCGTGGACAGGATCGCGTTATTACTTATGCGAGCCACCTCCTAGCACAATCGGAGCACAACTATTCCATTACGGAATGAGAATGCCTTGCTGTCGTCTGGGCAGTTGCGAATATCTGTCCTTACCTTTACAGTCGCCCTTTTTCCGTAGTCACTGACCATCATGCTCTCTGCTAGCTTTCATCACTAAAAGACCCTACAGGCCAGCTTGGTCGATGGGCTTTGAGGCTACAAGAATTTTCATATTCCATGGTGTACAAGTCTGGCCGCCTGCACCAAGACGCTGACTGCTTGTCGCGTTACCTGTTGACAACTTTGACTCCTCCAATATTGCCAGTGCTTCTTGTGTATTCTCTGTATCACAGCTGCTTCATTTCGCCGACGAGCAACATCATGACGGTTACATCAGAGCACTCATAGACCATTTTGAACATTCTCCAGCCGATGCTGCTCTACGCCTCTTCGTCCTCCGTAACCTTCATCTGGACGGCTCTGAGTTTCTACTTGTAATACCTAAACACCTCCACTCCACTGTTCTAGAAGAGCTTCACGACGCACCAACGGCAGCACACCTTGCCGTATCTCGAACCTATGACCGTGTACGTCGCCGTATTTTTTGGACGGGCCTTGCCCGTTCCGTACGATGTTGTGTCCCCACTTGTGAACTTTGCCAACGACATAAGAAGCCTTCCCAGCTCCCCACCGGTTACCTGCAGCCGCTCGACATCCCTACCAAGACCTTCCATCGTGTCAGCTTAGACCTCAGCCCATTTCCGGAATCCGGAATCTACATCAGGCAACAAGTGGGCTGCAGTCGCAGCGTACTGCAAAACAGTGCAGTTTGCGGCTTTGAAGCTGGTCGGGGCACAGCATGGCATTGGCGTGTTCAATAAAGCATCAACCTTTTAAAAGGCGGGAGCTGACGCATACGCTTTCCATTCCGCGTTGTGGTACTTGTTAAGTCGTCAGTCCTCACATCACTGGCAACTGCGCTTTCCATGCTCATATGTTGACATTTCTCATGGAATTGTCATTCTTCTGCCTGTCCGTGTAGAGGTTAAGATGTCCTCTTTGCCACATTAGGGCGAGAAAATTGTTTAATAAATCAAGATTAACAAAAAATACATGTTTTCTTTAGATTGTTGCTCTGGGTGATCTAGTGCCTCACTTGAAACAATTTTTGTGTTTCCATCGCTATGAATGTTCGCACTCATGCAAAAAAAAAAGACCCATTCTGTCACGCCAAAAATGTGTGCAACAGTGTACAACATTTATCGACGTGAAAGCAAATAATTTTGCTAGTGGCTCTCATACCACGAGACAAGGGTGTATGAAAAATCATGCCAACCATTTTGCATTGTGCTGTGGGTTGGTCTATGAGATACCTCTCGGCTGTGGCAAGTTCTATGTAGACCAAATGGCCCAATGCCTAAATGACTATTTGAGGGAGCATTCAAACAATTTAAATAAACCGGATGGTGCAGCGCACATTGCAAGGCCTGCTCATGTGAGCCGTGCTTTCCAACATTGTGATCCTGGGCAGAAGTAGCAACAAAACAGCACATGAACTCGCGAAGGAATATTTTATCAGAGAGATGGTGCACATGTCAGTAGCACTTCAATTGCCTTAATTCCCCAGAAGTGCACTTGTTTAATGCCGATTTGTAGCATTACTAGACAAACTAGCACTGTCACAACATTCGCCTCTTGCATGTGCACAAAATTTGTACCCTATCTTCCATCCTTTGAATCATTAAGTCAGTTGGTAGTTCGCACTTTCATGCGTCCTTCTTCTATAAATATCTTTTTGCGCACAAAAAAAAAGATGCGTCGCAGATTTCACCAACTTGCCCAAGACGAAGTCCTAGTCAGTTTCAAAAATTTCCTTCAGAGATTTTCTTGTTGTGATGAGAATTTCTGTCAATGCATGGCACCCTGTTCGAACAAAGGGACAGGTGGTTGACAACTTCACTGAAGATGGGAGAAAAGAAAGGTTATAGAGGCAAAGATTGTCACATTATCACCCAGATATGTTCCCTAACGCAATGCCTAAAGAGTTTTTTTTTTTTGTTGGACAAAAGGATCAGGGTAAAGCTCAAGACCTATGAGCATTCTATTGCACAGACAAAAGGATTAACCAAACAAGCCCTGTGAAGTGCAGCAAGGTCAAGGAAGATTCATACAATGGAAACGGCATTTGCTTGAGAGCGGCATGCATGGACCTGCAAGCCCACACTGGTCATATTAGCATGCATTTCACATGTATAACAAAATGCAGGTTCCTGCAATGAAGCTACGTCATGTCTACAAACAAGTTGCGAGGAACATTTGCGCAAACCTGGTACCTCGCACAGCGCCATCATAAGAAGCAATACTAAATAGCAGCTTAGCAAACTAGCTGGAAGAAATTTAAGAAAATTTCTCGGTCTTCAAGACAGCCAAACTTTACAACAAAATTGAACCAAAGTAGAGCTATGAGTGGCTGGGCCACCTTTTGCAATATTTGTCTTCATAGTTTACATTCAGGTTGCTCAACATGTGCCTTTTGAACTGTAACGAGCAGGTGCACAAGCAAGTCGCGATTCGCTAGCCACCAAAATCCGAGGTAAACAGGGAAACAGCATGAAGATGCAAGACAAGAAACAGTAGAGGTAAATGCGACATTGCCGTAAAAAAATTGCAACAGCACTTACTCGGGCAATATATGCAACAGCAATCCTACGAAGGATGAAGAAGAAACTTTAATAGAGAATGGTCCGGCAGTTTTTGTCAGGTGGCGGCTCGAAGTCCTTGAACTCGAGCGGCACCTTCGGCTTGCCCGATGGCCCAGAGCTGCGGTCTGCCAACTCTGAACTTTTGAGAGTCGTCTCCCAGCGGCGGCAACGCCGATGGAGAAGGTCCCCGGCGGCCCTCGAAGCCGGGGCGGCGCCGGGAAGAAGCGAGCTCGAGGCTTCCCGCACTCTGGCTGCAGCGACAAGAGTTTAGAACGCGTTTAAACGTTTTTACCATAAGAGAAAAAAGTTCTGCCATACTGAAAGCCAACATGTGCCCCATTCACAACAGCAAATTCAACAAACAAGAGCACTGAAAAACGTAACAGGAGCTACATAAGACCACACTACCAACCATCAACGCGCTGCAAGGCATAAGGAAACGAGCTGCTCCAGCGTTGCGTCCAAGTGTCGCTCGTGAACGCAAGTTCGAACACCATCCGATTCTTCCAGCGCAACTAGAACAACATTATAGCACACAATACAGTAAGAAACCGTAAAATTGTGTCTTAGCTAAGCTGAAAAGCTGAAGCAGCTCCAGCAGCGCGCGCAAAACTATAAACCGGAACACGTCATACTTGTTTAAACAACGTCATCATAACTCTGACGTCACTTCCGTGCGTGGCAGCAGCGTTTTAGTATGGCATTTCGCTACTACCACGTGCGTGTCAGCAGCTTACGCCTAAATAGAAACACGCATCCCGGCCCCACTCAGGCACCCCCTCTGCAATTGTTAATTTCTATTTATCTAATGCTAGCGCGGACCACAACAGGGAGTCTGAATTGCTTTTCAAACGAAAGAAAAGCCAAGAAACCGAGCGGTATCACGCACTAAACGCATGAGTCGCACCGCGCCGCGCTCGAGATGGGCCGGAGGGAGCCAGCCGGCGCGGCGGGACGTAGCTGACGTCACGTCACGTGAGGCGCAGGCCTTGACAAGTATAGGAGGTGTTGGCAAGCCCCGTTCCCTCTGTCACAATCATAGAGTTTCTCACTATGACACCTAGAGGGAAATCTGGCGCCACCGTCTATGGGAGTTTCTTAAGGGGACCCTGAAACTATTTTGACGATTTTCTGCAAACGTGCTGAGTCGTTAGAGTAGGTCCTTCTGAGCATTAATTTACGCATCTATGTGCTCTGCGTAAAGCGTGTAATTTATTATAAGGTTTTAAAAATACACATCGCTGCCGATCGCAGCATACTGTGCGGCGGAATTTTAAGCCGCCCCTACCCATATTACGCAAATCACCCATATGACGTCAGTGGGGCGAGCTATCCGACAGGCTGACCAGGGCGCGTGATCGATAATTTTTCAAACTTTATGGTAAACAAATTATTTTCGTAATAGTTGGAATGTTAGTTAATTTGTTTTTGTAAAAAGAAAGTAATATAAAGGGAATGCACAAGAACAATCTTTCAGTACACTTAAGCACTTCCGGCACACACCAAGTGTCGTCTGCTTGTGTTACAACGTGCTCCGTCTTTGACGAGAGCTCCGCCGTCAGTGTCGGTCTGTCTTTTCGCGAGTGCTACGATTCTACTTTGTTGCATTGTGGATTGCAAACCACCCGCCGTGTTTGCTCAGTGGCTATGGTGTTGGGCTGCTGAGCACGAGTTCGCGGAATCAAATCCCGGCCACGGCGGCCGCATTTCGATGGGGGCGAAATGCGAAAACACCCGTGTACTTAGATTTAGGTGCACGTTAAAGAACCCCAGGTGGTCAAAATTTCCGAGGTCCTCCACTACGGCGTGCCTCATAATCAGAACGTGGTTTTGGCACGTAAAACCCCATAATTCTGGACTGCAAACGCAGCGACTGACAATATGTCAAGCTGCGACATCGTGTCCCTCTGCAAGCCAGTAGACGAGCGGACTGGCTGCTGCGCATCGGACTGCCGCTATCCGATCGGCGCCAGGATTTGCGCGATTGCGGCCGTCACTTTACACCGGAAGATTACTAACGCAATATCGTTTCGCGAGTCCGGTATTAGGGCAAACGCAAGCGCAAATGGGACAGGGCCTGGCCGTGTCCCCTTGCGTGTCGTTTCATGGGATGAACAGAAGCGCAAATATGAATGGTCGGCACGGTGCAGCCACCTGGTGGCATAGAGCTCAACCCGACACAGAAGCAGTAACAAAATGTATTCTTCTTTGCTGCTGGTGTAAATTTTTCGCAGGAGTGTAATCGTCAACACGTTGATTTTGTAAATGTTTAAAATGTTTTGCACTTGGTTAGAGCAATATTAGCTCTTTCTTTGGCTGGTTAAGCTCTGCGCCAACGGGTGGCTGGACCGTGGAGACCGATCAGGCAGCTCACGTAAGTCTACGCTAAAGTTCCTTCATCAGATTGAGTTTATGCTTCCACCGTTCAGTCGAAACGTTCCGCTAGTGCATGGTTAACGGAATACCAGACACGTTCGGCGCTGCGACAGAATGCTCGCAACGCACGCTGATTCGATAGCTCTCGCTTGCGGTCGACGGCCAAGCGGTTAGCGGAGAGGTTTCGCGCGGGCGGGGGCGGGCTCCAAAACAACCGGAAGTAGACGATCTGACGTCGCATCGTGACGCAGAACCACTGAAAGTGGAGCTTGGCCCCGTGGCTCGGCGAACGAGTTGAGGAGGAAAAGCATGGCTAGGGAGGAGGGTAACTTGTAATCGCTCGTAGCTCCATTAATACGTAACGCTTCACTTAAATTGTGGTGGGAATGTTCTAATAATAATAATAATATTTGGGGTTTTACGTGCCAAAACCACTTTCTGATTATGAGGCACGCCGTAGTGGAGGACTCCGGAAATTTTGACCACCTGGGGTTCTTTAACGTGCACCTAAATCTAAGCACACGGGTGTTTTCGCATTTCGCCCCCATCGAAATGCGGCCGCCGTGGCCGGGATTCGATCCCGCGACCTCGTGCTCAGCAGCCCAACACCATAGCCACTGAGCAACCACGGCGGGTCGGAATGTTCTACTTAAGCAGTACCCTACGCGTCTACAAAATTTGTCCGTACCCTTTCAGGGGCCCTATAAGGGGGCACCGCGCCGTCATGGGAATGACGGTATATGTGTCTGCGAGGCTCGTGTTGGCTGGTGTTGTGCGAGGCTTCGTCTAAAACACAAATAACGCGTTCTCAAAGCAAAATCTTCATAAAATGTTTCCATTCACGCATATTACATCTTTACTCACCTACAATGCATGACGAAGCGAACAAAAACAAGAAACGACGACAAACTGCTTCAAAGCGATCGCGAACCTTGTTGTCTGTCCTCCAACTTTAGCGGCCCACTGATACTTTTTACGTAACATATAATCATACACGCCATAAGAAGTTTTCATGTTAAACAAAGCATGTTTTTGTGTAATAATAAAACCAAAACAGCTTTTTACGTGCTGTTTTAGTAGAATGTGCTACGGGATAGTATTTCCGATGACGAAGAGCCGAGCAGTAAGAAGACGACGACGACGATTAGAAGCTAGCGCGGGCTGTTGCCTCTGCCAAGCGCAGCGTATTTTCTTGTAAATATATTTGTACATAGCTTTTCGTCTGCGTCTTCCTGCGTAACATATCTGGTGGAGGTGGACGTTCCCTGTACCTCATCACGGAGCTTCGCAGTGGACGGTACGTCGAGCCTTCCTTCATGGCTCCCGGCGACGACAACCAGACTCCGCCGGCTCCGACACCTGCTGCCACCTCAACGACCTACATCCTCTCCCCGCTCCCCGTGATCCTGGCGTATTCTCGGGCACAGATGGGGAAGACGTCGATGACTGGATCAGCCTGTAAGAACACGTCAGCCGCAATAACCGGTGGGACCCTACTATTATGCTAGCCAACGTAGTCTTTTACCTCGGTGGCACACCTAGAGTTTGGTATCGCACGCACGAAGATGAGCTCACCAGTTGGGATTCACGTAAGACACAGCAACCCCTACGGTCACCAACTTGCAGCGCAGAAGGCGCTTTCCGGCCGTGTGGAGACGTCAACAGAGCCCTATGTCACGTACATTCAGGACGTCTTGGCTCTGTGCCGCAAAGTTGACACCCACATGACTGAGTCCGACAAGGTTGCCCACATCCTCAATGGCATTGCCGATGACGCCTTCAATTTGCTCGTTTGCAACAACGTAGCGACGGTGGATGCTGCTATAGAAGAGTGCCGCCTCCTGGAACTCGCTAAAAGCCGACGTATTGACCAGCAGTTTGCCCGTCTGCCCAACACCCGAGCGACATCTTTCTGTGCCGACACTCCTCGTTCCAACAACACTGCCGATGTTACCAGGATCGTCCGGCGTGAGATCGAGGCCGCCTATCCGGCTGCCTTCGACTCCAGTCCCACCAACACATCTGCAGTCACGGTCTCACTGATCCAGGCAGTTGTCCGCCAAGAGTTCGAAAACATGGGTCTTCACACCATCTGCTCGGCCCATCGTCCTGCTACCCGCCTGGCTTCTTCGATTCTGCCCCGTCCCGCATCTTGTTACTCACCACGTTTCCGCAACCCATCTGAATGGCGAACTGCTGACGGCAAGCCCATTTGTTTCCACTGCCATCGAATCGGTCACATTTCTCGGCACTGTCGCAGTCGCTGGAGTTCTCCGACCCGGCCTACTTAT
Organism: Dermacentor variabilis; assembly: GCF_050947875.1. Lineage (NCBI taxonomy): Eukaryota > Metazoa > Arthropoda > Arachnida > Ixodida > Ixodidae > Dermacentor > Dermacentor variabilis. The sequence goes on from NC_134576.1 coordinate 2,516,768, forward strand.
ACTGCCTACTCTCGCCCCCCAGGTGGCCCTTTTCGTCCGTATGCCGCACGCTCCGATAATGCCGCCGCTGATTCTCCTGCACCAAACCGCTCCTATTCTCGTTCGCCTTCGCCCCAACGACGACAATCTCGCTATCCCCAGCCCCGTCGCTCCTATTCGCCGACTCCCTTCGGACGCCGCTCCCAGCCGGAAAACTAGACGATGCAGCGCCTCCAGGCGACGCAGCATTGCTCCCTACGCCGCCAAATCCTCTACTGACGTTGTCCACTCATCTGAACCTTCTTGACGTGCAAGTCGACGTTGTTTCTGTGTCTGCACTCATAGCCACTGGGGCGCATTTGTCCGTAATGAGCGCTGACCCTCGTAGCCAGCTCAAGAAAATTATCACGCCCGCCAGGACGCCTAGCTGTTGTCCGTGTCGCCGATGGCGGAACAGCCCCCGTAATTGGTATGTATGCCACCCGCGTCTCCTTCGTCGATCGCCCAACAATCGTGCTATTCACAGTCATCGCTCATTGTCCCCACATCATTCTCGGCTTAGACTTCCTCTCCGCACATTCTGCTCTCATCGATTGCTCCGCCAGTACTCTCCGCCTCGACCTGCCTGTTCTGGATCCCGCTGAACCGTACTCCAGTCGCCTCAGTTCCGTCGACTTCGTTCGCTTGCCACCTTCGGCACTGACTTACGTTGACTTCGTGTCATCCCCACCAGTCCCCGACGGTCACTACATCGCGGCTCCTATGCAAGACACCATCCTTACACACGGGATCACACTACCTCATACAGTTCTATCTATTACGGCGAATTGCGTCTGCCTGCCAGTGGTCAATTTTGGCTTGACGACACAAGTGCTGCCACGAAGGATGTCTCTGGCCCAACTTTGCTCATTCGAGGATCACTCTGTAGCATCGATTTCGGTAGACTACCATTCAGCCGATCCTCCTCTACCGTCGCAGTCGGCAACTTGTACCATCGCCAACTTACAGAAAATGATTGCACCCGACATGCCTTCCGAGCACGCTCGTGCGCTCTACCGCGTTCTGATTTCCTACCCAGGTATTTTTTACTTTAACGATCGTCCTTTGGCCCAAACAACAGCTTTCAAACATCGCATTAATATCGGCGATGCCCCTCCTATTCATCGCCGCCAATATCGAGTATCACCGGCTGAGCGTCAAGTTATTCACACCGAAGTTCGCAAAATGCTTGCCAAGAACATTATTGAACCGTCATGTAGTCCATGGGCGTCACCTGTAGTGCTGGTAAAAAGAAGGATGGCTCATGGCTCTTTTGCGTGGATTATCGGCACCTTAACAGGGTTACCAAAAAGGACGTGTATCCCCTACCTCGGATTGATGACGCCCTTGACTGCCTCCACGGTGCTCGTTATTTCTCGTCTATTGACCTTCGCTTCGGCTATTGGCAGATTGCCGTGGACGATCTCGACCGCGAAAAGACTGCCTTTGTAACACCCGACGGTCTTTATCAATTCAAAGTGATGCCGTTCGGTCTATGTAACGCTCCTGCCACTTTTGAACGCATGGACTCCCTTCTTCACGGTTTCAAATGGCCCACGTGCCTGTGCTACTTGGACGACGTTATAGTATTCTCCCCAACATTCGCTACGCACCTCGAGCGCCTCTCAGCAGTCCTGGACGTTTTTCGGCGAGCCGATCTGCAACTCAACGCATCGAAGTGCCAATTCGGCCGTCGCCAGATTACAGTCCTTGGGCATCTCGTTGACGCGAACGGAGTGCAACCGGACCCAGGCAAGATCCATGCTGTTACGCATTTCCCTGTTCCAAAGTGTGTCAAGGATGTGCGCAGCTTCATCGGCCTTTGCTCGTACTTTCGCCGTTTCGTGAAAAATGTTGCGGCCATAGCACGACCACTAACCGAGCTTTCGAAAAAAGACGCCCCTTTCCAGTGGGGCGATAACGAGGCCTCTGCATTCTCGCTTCTAATCGACCTTCTCACTACGCCTCCCGTTCTGGCTCATTTCGATCCTTCTGCGCCTACCGAAGTCCGTACTGATGCCAGCGGTCACGGAATTGGCGCAGTACTGGTACAACGCCAGCGTGGCAACGACCGTGCTATCGCTTACGCCAGCAGCCTCCTCTCATCCTCGGAGCGCAACTATTTCATCACTGAGCGTGAGTGCCTCGCCCGAGTTTGGGTGGTTGCGAAGTTCCGCCCATACTTATATGGCCGACCGTTTTCCGTTGTCACAGACCATCACGCGCTTTGCTGGTTATGCTCATTGAAAGACCCTACAGGAAGACTTGGTCGCTGGGCCTTACGCCTCCAAGAATATTCGTTCTCTGTCACCTACAAATCTGGCCGACTACACAAGGAGGCTGACTGCCTGTCTCGCTACCCGGTAGACGAGCCTGACGACGCCGACAGCAGTACCGCCGATGGCATTTTCTCTGTGTCTGCCTTCGCTAACATCGCCGATGAGCAGTACCGAGACCTATCGCTGCGAGTACTCATCGAGCGTCTGCGCTCTACACCTACCGACGCATCTGTTCGCCGATATGTCCTCCAGGGCGGCATTCTGTACCGAAGGAACTTCCTCGCTGATGGCCCTGATCTTCTTCTTGTCGTGCCAAAACATCTGCGATAGACTGTGCTCTTTGAGATGCATGACGCACTCACTGCAGGACATCTTGGGGTAACCCGCACGTACGAGCGCGTCCGCCGCCGCTTCTATTGGCCTGGTCTCGCTCGCTCCGTCCGACGCTATGTTGCTGCCTGTGATCCCTGCCAGCGTCGGAAAACACCCCAGGTGCTACCTTCCGGTCATCTCCAGCCGATCACCGCCCCTGTGGAACCGTTCTTTCGTGTTGGATTAGACCTCCTCGGTCCCTTTCCCACGTCATCCTCTGGCAATAAATGGGTAGCCGTCGCAACTGATTACGCCACCCGATACGCTGCCACGTGAGCTCTCCCTACCAGTTGCGCCACTGACGTCGCGTACTTTCTCTTGCGTGACATTATCTTAGTGCACGGCGCCCCACGACAGCTGCTTACTGACCGTGGTCGTAACTTCCTCTCAAAAGTTATCGCCGACATTGTGCGTTCCTGCTCTATTCAACACAAGCTCAATACCTCATACCATCCTCAAACCAACAGCCTGACAGAGTGGTTAAACCGTACTTTTACCGACATGCTGTCCAAGTACGTTTCGGAGGACCACCACGACTGGGACGCTACCTTTCCGTATGTCACATTTGCTTATAATTCTTTCCGGCACGACACCGCCGGATTTTCTCCATTTTATCTACTCTACGGTCGCGAACCGACCTTGCCACTTGACACGGTACTTCCTCCTGCTGCGATCTCAACAACCGAGTATGCGCACGACGCCATCGCCCTCGCCGACCATGCACGCCAGCTTGCCCTTGCTCGACTTACGGACTCGCAAACCACGTAGCAGCGTCATTACAACGCCCGCCACCGTGACGTACAGTTTTCGCCTGGTGCACTCGTGCTCCTGTGGTCGCCCTCTCGTCACGTCGGACTTTCAGAAAAGCTCCTTTCGCGATACACAGGGCCCTACCGCGTGCTGCGCCAGGTGACGCCTGTGACGTACGAAATTGCTCCTGTGAGCTCAACCTCGTCATCTACTCTGGCATCTAGTGATGTCGTGCACGTCAGTAGGCTCAAGACCTACTACACTGCTTCAGACTCCGGCCTTTAGTCGCTCCGGGACGGCGCTTTTGCCGCCGGGTGTAGTGCTACGTACGGGATAGTATTTCCAATGACGAAGAGCGGAGCAGTAAGAAGACGACGACGACGATTAGAAGCTAGCGCGGGCTGTTGCCTCTTGGCCAAGCGCAGCGTATTTTCTTGTAAATATACTTGTACATAGCTTTTCGTCTGCGTCTTCCTACGTAACAATATGAATCATTGCGACAGACGGAACGGTGCTTGCCAAGCGTGTCTTCAAGGTGTCCTGTCTCTCCGAGAACGATGACAATCCGAAGTCACAATATACCGGCATTCCCATGCATACCACAGCGCAGCAGCGCCAGATTTTCCACTAGTTATTGTAGTGAGAAACTCTATGGTCACAATGATCCATTTTCTACTAAAACAGCCCGTTAAAAGGTGTTTTAGCTTTATATTACACAAAAGCATGTTTAACTATGAAAACTTTTTATTGCATGTACAGTTATATGATACCTAAAAGTCTCAGGGCGCCGCTAAAGTCGGAGGACAGACGACAAGATTCGCGCTTGCTTTGAAACAGGTTGTCGTCTGTTCTTGCTTTCTTTCGCTTGGTCATGCATTGTAGGTGAGTAAAGATGTAATATGCATGAATGGAAACATTTTATGAAGATTTTACTTTAAGAACACGTTATTTGTCTAGCCATATCCACGTTTTAGATGAAGCCTCTTACAACACCAGCCAACGCAAGCCTCGCAGACACACATGCCGTCATTCCCATGACGGCACGGCGCACCTTAAGAAACTCCCATAGACAGTGGCGCCAGATTTCCCTCTAGGTGTTATAGTGAGAAAATCTATGCATAAAGTTTAACCATCATAGAATTAGTATAACCAGTATAGTAACTCTATGTTAACCATGGAGGAGTTTAATAACAACGAGTTTAATAATATATAACGACTCTGTGGCTGTGACATCAGGTCTTCGGGAGAAAAGGTAGCTGAAAAATTCCGAAAAATTGCCAACTGCGGCAAAAGCTTTAAATAAAACGGACAGACAACCAATTCTCACGGTACCCCACCCCCTATTTTTTGCCATGGAAAGTTTACTTGTGAGAGTGTCTATCATGAAGTGCTAATGCGGAAAATGGCGTGGAACATTTTTTATCAGAATTTTTCAAACTGCAGTGAGGATGTAGTCGTTCACAGGAACCATGCTGGAAATGGTGATAGGTGAGCTCGCTAGCCATAGAGTTAGTATAACCAACTTATAGTAACTCTACGGCTCTAGAGAATATACGCCGGTATTAGTGGGAGGCAGACGGACAAGTGTGGCCAAAGTTATAACGATAACAAGTATGATTTATTTCATCAAGTCGATGTTCCTGCAATTCGTGTTTTACCAATTGCTAAATTATTTCTGCGATAATAGCTATGTGTTTCCGTTAGCTATGTGTTTCCGTGGTTTCCTGTCCAACTGCTTTGGTATTTACCCTGTAAAAACGAAACCAATCGGATTGGAAACGAAACGACGCCTTTACACGTGATACGGAGTTCAGCGTGTTGCCGTAGCAACGCGTGCGTCTTGGTTTCCGAACCATAAAATAATGCGCGAGTGTCTAATAATATGCCAAATTCAATTTTAAGCAATAATTGTGCTTTGATTAATAACAGCTATTCGACTTAAGTGCAGTAATCTCACAGAATACATCCGAAGTACCACGATTTCACTGCCAGGTCTCGCCACTTACTGGTTTTTGAGAAATATGCGGTGGATATTAGCAAAAGGCGATTGGAGGATAGGTGGCTCAAAAGCAGATAGGTGACATAAGGTTAAAAGTGTAGGAAGATGTATTTAAAGAAAATGGCGAATTTTAATAGCTTACAACACAGTTAAACAAAAATAAAAAGCTGCGCATGGTGGCAACTGCCATTACCCCGTTTCAAAGGGGACGCTCCTACCTTCCATCCACCCATCCATCCATGAGACTTCCTTTGCCAATTTAAAATTATAATTCGTGCTTACTATAGTTCATTTCCGTCAAGGTCTCACAACACATTCTGGCCAGTAGCAACGCCTAAACCGGCTACATTCAGAAATGTATTGTGTACACTGGAGCCATGACGAATTTGACCATGGTCAAAGAATTTGGATTTTCTGGCTCTATCATTCTAGAACTACTTGAAGGCTACATAGGAAAAGGGCATTTGTAGAAAATTTGTACAGTAGTCCAGCATTGTTGAATGGCCTTCAAGATAAAAAAAATAAGAAACAACGCATATGGAACTCTCTGGACCAGAAAGCATATTTAGCGCCAGCAAACAAGGACGGAAAGGAGACGACACCACCAATGCGCTAACTTCAACAGCTTGATTTTCAGGAAATACACCTATATAACCCATGCACAGTGGCGCCACCTCATCCAAATCTTAACCATCCAAAAAAGCCGTCTCCTTATCTAACAAGTCGCCCGAAGGATAACTAACACACGTATCACTATTCCATCGGATAGCCTGAGCCTCAATAATCTCTCGCACATCTTTATCTTTGTGCTTCGCAAGAACCCGGCAGGATCCATACACCGGTGCACAGCCGCATTCCTGACAGTGAGTTGACAGATGACTGTATTGCTTATTTTTCACGTTTAGGCTATGTTCCCATAATCGGTCATTAAGACATCTCCCTGTCTGTCCGATGTATTTTTTCCCACAGGACAGTGGAAGCTCATATACAACAGCTTCTATGCAACCCACTGGTGCTTTTCGATGATTTGTAGAGCATCCGGCTGCTGGCTTACGTTACGGGTCCGTTAATCGACATATTTTTGCCAGCTTTTCTGGTGCTGAAAAGATAACTTTTGTGTCCACCCGGCTAGCCATTTTCTTAACATTATATGCCGTTCTATGCAGGTAGGGCACTACCGCTACCTGCCTTCTGCGTTATCGTTGATTTGCCTCGTCCCGAATTGTGCTATCTGACCTGCACCTTTTTAGCAGCCCCTCTACGACCGAAACTTGCACTGATTCCGGAAACCCTGCTGCTGATAACCTTCACGACTGATCCATAACACTCGTATAGATCTTATGGTGGCAAGACTTCTTTAAAGCATTTCCAAAGCATAAGTTGGCAATGCTCCTCTTGATGAGCTTCGAGTGGGCTGACCGATACGATAACAGGGGCTTATTAGCTCTAGGTTTATATTCCAAACACGTGTGCCATTCCATGAACTCGAGCTGAATATCTAGGAAACGCAGCACGTTATCGGTGGGCTCTTCAATGGTTAGAGTAAGTGGGCTAAGGCCTGCAGAAAAAACTTCGTAAAGCTTGCCTGCTGTAAAACGTGCGTCTGGTTCAAAAAGGACGAGATAGTCGTCAACGTATCTGACAACTTTAACCACCCTGTGCTCCGACAAAGTACGGGACAGGTTTTTGTTGCAGTGAGCAAGAAAAATGTCACTTAGTATGGGCGCCAAACACGAACCGATGCAAACTCCTTGCTTTTGAATAAATATGTCGTCATTCCATGCTGCATATATAGAGTGAAGGTAGCAACTAAGCATATCTAAAAAGCCCTGAACTGACAAACCGGCTGAATTTTGGAACGAAACCACGCCATACTCGCCTATGCACTCTTCTACGCAAGTTATTAGTTTATTTTGAGGCAAGGAATAATGATGGAATGGCATACGTGTTGGGAATATAAACCTAGAGCTAATAAGGCCCTGTTATCGTATCGGTCAGCCCGCTCGTCAAGAGGAGCATTGCCAACTTATGCTTTGGAAATGCTTTAAAGAAGTCTTGCCACCATAAGATCTATACGAGTCTTATGGATCAGTCGGGAAGGTTATCAGCAGCAGGGTTTCCGGAATAAGTGCAAGTTTCGGTGGTAGAGGGGCTGCTAAAAAGGTGCAGGTCAGATAGCACAATTCGGGACGCGGCAAATCAACGGACGGAAAGCACAAGGAAGGTAGCGGTAGTGCCCTACCTGCATAGAACGGCATATAATGTTAAGAAAATGGCTAGCCGGGTGGACACAAAAGTTATCTTTTCAGCACCAGAAAAGCTGTCAAAAATATGTCGATTAACGAACCCGATTAACGATTAACGATTTCACGATTAACGGATCGTAAGCCAGCTGCCGGATGCTCTACCAATCATCGAAAAGCACCAGTGGGTTGCATAGAAGCTGTTGTATATGAGCTTCCGCTGTCCTGTGGGAAAAATACATCGGACAGGCAGGGAGATGTCTTAATGACCGATTACGGGAACATAGCCTAAACGTGAAAAATAAGCAATACAGTCATCTGTCAACTCACTGTCAGGAATGCGGCTGTGCGCCGTTGTATGGATCCTGCCAAGTTCTTGCGAAGCACAAAGATAAAGACGTGCGAGAGATTATTGAGCCTCAGACTATCTGGCGGAATAGTGATACATGTGTTAGTGCCCCTTCGGTCAACTTGTTAGATAAGGAGACGGCTTTTTTGGATGGTTAAGATTTGGATGAGGTGGCGCCACTGTGCATGGGTTAAATAGGTGGATGTTTCCTGAAAATCAAGTTGTTGAAGTTAGCGCATTGGTGGTGTCGTCTCCCTTCCGTCCTTGTTTGCTGGCGCTAAATATGCTTTCAGTTTACCAACACGCCCAACAAATGGCAATCTCTGGACCAACAAAAAGGGGCTTCCGAATTTCTCAAAAAAAGATTAAAAAAGAAGTGGACTCATTTCATACCAAGACGCTGCTTCTTGCACTCAAATGGCATGACGCGAGGGATGTACATGTCCTAACGTCGATGCATGATGCACGTCTCGAAGACACAGGCAAGGTGGATAGGGTCACAGGCTAGAACAAGCGAAAGCCAGCATGTGTACTGGAATACAATATGAAGGTGGGATTTTAGTTGACAAGATGGACATGATGATGAGTTTCGCTGAAAGCATTAGGAAGAGCCTCAAGTGGAACAAAAGTGTGTATATATATATATATATATATATATATATATATATATATATATATATATATATATATATATATATATATATATATATATATATATATATATATATATATATATGATCGACATGGGGAGGTGCCTCCTAAATGCCTTCACCCTGTGGTGTGAAAATGGTCGATGCAGAACATTTGGTGAATTTCCCTTGAATGTAGTGTATCGATTGATTCAAGAGTACCATACTGCTAAGAGATATGGAAAACGGAGCGGTGACGACCCGACAAGGCTCAAGGCACGGGACTTTCCCCACATGGTTCCTCAAAGTGAAGCCAGAGAGAGCCGCACCCAATGGAGGTGTCACGTGTGTGCAAACACTGTCTGAGGGGAAAAGACATCTGTGCTACGTGTGCTGAGCGCGACAAAGACTTGTGCCTGGACCCATGCTTCAAGATCTACTACTCTGAAGAAGTACTGAGCACAGTGGGGTTTTTTTGTGCGTTCCTCATTTATCTCCATTTTGCTTATTAGCAACACCTGCAGAACACTAAAATGTGCATATTCCGATGACTATGTTATTTCTATCGTAATCGTAACCAAATAAGTCGCTATGCTCATTCCCCGATATTCCCGAAACGAAGCCGACACTGGGGTTGCGTCACAGCCAGGAACACCCGAGTGAAAGGTTAATTTGTAGCCAAAAAAGTAGCCACGGTGCAACCAACCAAGAATTGCCAATTTTTGACACAAAAATGGAGAAGGCAAAAAATACCCGCAGTTTCCTGCTAGACTGATGGCAAACAAAAATACCAGAATAAAACAAATGTTATCACATATTATTATATCATAATTTACCATAATAGAAGGTTTTAAGGTGCAACAAGTGGCACATGCACATTAACATGAAAAAAAACGTTCATGTGCGTTTCTCGAGGAAAAGAACCCCTCATGACTTCTGTTACTCTTTAAATTCAACCATGATGATATCGGTTCAGGAGCACAAACATCTAGGCGTTTATTTCACACCTGTTCTTTCTTGGAGCCGTCACATTGATCACATCACTAGGTTTCCTGCGCAGAAATGCAAAAATGTTGCCACTGGAGACAAAGGTATCATTGTACAAATCAAATGTCCGATCTTTTCTGGATTATGCGTGTGCAGTGTGGGATCCGTGGACGGCACGTGACGTGAACATTTTAGAAAGAATTCAAAGCATAGCCGTTCGTTTTGTTTATTCAAATTACACTAGGAATTTCAGTGTTTCAAGAGCGAAAGAAAGCCGCAGTTGGGAGCCACTGCAGCAACGCAGGAAATATCTCAGACTGAAACTCTTTCATAACATATTCCACTCTCGAACAGGTATAAATCCCGGGAAATATTTTTCCAAGCCTGATTACGTTTCTCAACGGCTGGACCATGAAATTAAGGTTAAAGAAATAGCCTGCAAAACTGAAGCGTTTAAAATGTCCTTTTTCCCCAGAACCATAAGCCAATGGAACAAGCTACCATCCGATGTCGCAATGATTCTTTCAAATGATGTATTTTCAAGCTCTATGCGTCCACTGAAGTAAGATAGTGTTTTTTTGTTTTGGTGGGTATGTACGAGTATGAAAGCATTCCGGGTATATGTTTTGTTTTGCCTGCTTTATTTATTGGTTCTTTGTTTCCTTCTCCCCCCCCGCTGTAATGCCTACGGGCGCTGTGGGTATTGTGATAAATAAAATAAATTAGCGGGATGCAAGCATTAGTGCTTTGGACATGCGCATGCGCAGTACCATGGCCTGCGGCCGAAGCTCTAGGGGGCCCCAAACACTTGAATCTAAAGCTCTCTAATGACCAGCTGACATTCAGTGATAATTTCTGCTACACGCATGCGTGCTTTCTCATAGCCGAAGCGGTGTCGCCACTTTCAGTACAATAAGCTCGCAGCACGCTGTCCTTGCACCGCTACGACTCACTTTAAGCATTCACGTGCAAACGGTATGATGTCACACCCGTTCTACTGTCCCTGGTACGCAGTAGCATAATCACATGGCACCTGTAACGTCATGGCTGCATGCATGGCGGTCATGATGCATTTTTGGTTGTTCACTCTTAAAAAATTTACATCCTTTGGGGTTTATCCTGTCCCACAATGATAATCGTCTTCTGCCTTGCCCGTACTTCCTTTCTTCCAAGGCTGCAAGCCAGATACGTCCAAGTCATGAATGGCTTGCGCGTTATCAGTGTGACACAGCATTCTCAACAAGAAAGTAGCGAGTGGCGAGTTTTCAAGAAAGGAAATGCAAGCAAAGCAGATGATGATTATCGTTGTGGGACAAATATACACCCCAAAGGGTGCAAATGTTTTAAGAGTGTTGCAGTCGTTTCTGGCGCCAAGAATGATGGTCTTCAAGATTCCCTATAAACTTAACTTTCGCTGGGGGTGATATTAGGACACCACCTGCTGCTTCTGTCCTATGAAGGATGCAAAAGATGCCTTTAAGACTGGGTCATTCCTGTTACTGAGAGGGAGGTGCTTGGGCCTTTTCAATTATCCATCCACGACAGTCCTGAATTGCCCGAGGCATTGATTGTAGCCTACGGCCATCACATATGAAGCACCTTGGACAGTCCTGCACAGCCCAGGACGACAAGTCGAAGAAGCCCACTGACCATTTACCATATGCCAACTACGATATATTTTCATCTCCTGAAGTTGCTTCCGGAGCTTGGAAGACACAAAAGCATGGCCTTCATGATCTGGCGTTTGCGGCTGTTGCTTTGAGGGGGCTGTCAGGGGGAGTGTGATTCGGACACTGTATACCTATACGAATCACCAGCACCAAAAAGCACAATTTTCGGTCGCAGAGAGCCTCTATAAGTAGCCAATTTGGCGAGAAATCCCCAAACCTGGCAGCCCTGCATCATGGTGTCTTATGTTATTCGATTAACCCACCCCTACTCTCCCTATCATAGTGTTTCACACAATAATTACTTGCTCTGGCATTAGTGTATATGGGAGCTGCAATCGGGGTTCAGCCAGCATGGAAATTATGGCAACTACATGGATTTGCCTAAACTTCGTCCTTCTGGCTTCCAATGGCTTAGTGGCTTTGTAAACTTAATTTTCAATGAAGTATTGTGTAACAAGTAATTAAAGAAACATTATTAAAATTTTTCGACATCAGGGTTCGAGCATGGGGCCCCTAGTACAGAGGCTCGGTATTCACACCATTACGTCAAGGGCGCATGCGCTGAGAAGAGCCATATAGAACGCCTTTACGCGCGGGCAAGTCAGCATGTTGAGACGCTTGGTGCATTTCGATTTGGCCGCAGGCTGAACTGCTGCCATTAGTACTAATTGTGTGTGTTTGCAGAATCGTCTGTGCCTTGAAAACGTATTGATTGCTCTGAAATTGAGGATAATGCAGGCAACTGAAGCATAATAAGGTCAAGAACTCCTGAAGAAAGCCTGAAACCCTAATTACGAAGATCAGACAAATCCATGTACTTCCCATCACTCCGATGGTGGCTGAACGATCACAGTGCCAGTGTTTCCTCTAGTAATTATTCTCGGGAACTCTATGCTTTCTATCACCTGTAGTCAGAGTTTCTCACTATAACACCTAGTGGGAAATATGGCGCCACCATCTATGGAAGGGGCATTGTGCAGTCATGGGAATGACGGTATATGTGTGCGAGGCTTCTGTTGCAAGAGGTCTTGTCTAAAGCGTGAATATGGCTGCACAAATAACATGTTCTTAAAGTAAAATCTTTATAGAAGGTTTTAGTTCGTCCATATTACATTTTCCAATTAAGTTTACTCACCTACAATGCATAACCAAGCAAAGAAAATCAAGTACAGACGACAAACTGTTCCAAAGTGAGTGCAAATCTTGTCACCTGTCCTCCAACTTTAGCGGCCCGCAGATACATTTTACGCTACATATAATTGTACATGCAACAACAAGTTCTCAAAATTAACATGTTATTGTGTAATAGCAATGATGAAACAGCTTTTTACAAGCTGTTTTGATGGGAAACAAGTCATTGTGACACACGGAACAATGCTAGCCAGGCACGTCTTCGAAGCGTCCTGGCTCTCCGAAAAACGACGTCAATCTGAATTCACTATACTGGCATTCCCATGCCCATCCCATCGCAGCAGCGCTAGATTTCCCTCTAGGTAATATAGTGAGAAACTACGCCTGTAGTTCCCTCTTTACCATTCCCTCGCTCTCACCCTGCCAATTGCTCCACCCAAGACATGCCTCCCTACATGACAAAAGGCCATTTTGATCTGTGCAAAATGCTACCCCATTAAAGATCTTGTGAAGACAATGTGCACTGCATATAAAAATTGGTCGGCTGCCTCGGGAATTGGTCATTACAAACCGCATTGAAGCCCACACACCGCACACCGGTGGCCAGTCACTTAATACATTGGCGCACTGATACGTCAGATGTTCTGTACAGTGCTATTGTTGAATTCGCCACTGCGTCAGCTGATTCGCTCGCAGGGCGGCTAAGCCCTGTAATTTTCTTATTTTATTTCTTTATGTCCCCAAGGTCAAGAAGGCCAACAGACACTAAAGATGGAAAACATGAATTACTGGATGTGCAAAGTTATGGAGTAACAGTAACTTCAAGAATAGTAATGATACATATTTCGGATGATTGATTCAAATCAAATGTATTTGTTCCAAATTTTTGACACCATCTTACCACAGTTTTCTAAAATGACTGTTCAATAAAACTATCTTCAGCATGAATATATGCGACTGAATTCGAAGTCATTAACAGCATAGTATGCTCGCATCAAATGGTGCTTGATGCCAGCCAGTGCTTCCACAAAAGAATCCTCTGGCGAGTTCTCAGCATTGTGCAGCTAGTCGTAAGTTCTCCCTCTACGTGATGCCTCTTATATACATTTGGCAGAAGTAAAACAATCTTACTCAATCACAAGTCGGCACCCTGTAAAATTATTATTATTATTATTAAAAATAATAATAAATAAGGTTCTCCCTCTACGTGATGCCTCTTATATACATTTGGCAGAAGTAAAACAATCTTACTCAATCACAAGTCGGCACCCTGTAAAAGGTTTTAAATATTCAAAACTAGAGCACCATTAAGAGCCAACCACTTTTGGAAAGAAATTCATTGCTTAAGAAAGGCACCTGATGGCCTTGTGCCTAGAAACTATGAAAAATAGGGATTTGAAGCTCCTTGGCAGTGGCCTTTCAAGAATCTCATGATGGCTTCAATCTGCCGAGGAAGCTAAATTGCTTGAACAACACTGAACCATTGGCTCAGTGTTGTCCTTTGTTGCAGATTACACTTGACCACGAGCTCTTTTTGTCTCGCCAGAAAGCAAAGGATTTTGCCACGTTCAAGAAGGTGGCTATTTCCAAGCTGATGTATACAAACAAGGTGACTAGGACTGCATGCAGCTTCGGCTGGGATAATGTAAAAATTTGGAGGATGTTTAACTTTTGCCTTTAAGAGTGGAATGCGATAGCGTTCAAAGATCCCCGACTGGTTCTCATGCTTCCCGGCAACTGCAGAGTCTATAAACATAATGTTTATCGGGAAACGCTGGCGATGAACTCTATGCACGAAGGAGAGTTTTCTGGTAGAAACGTGGCCTCTTGCATGGGCCAATCTTCTATTATTGTTCCGCACTTTTGATATTTCAGTCTGAGAAGGTTTAACATAAAAGGCACATAGTATCAGTGTTTCAAGACATTTGTTAGTGGGCTGACATTCTCAAAAATCCAGAGGAAGAACTTGATCAAGAAGGTAAGACAAAGTGCGAGTAACTTTAGTGATAGAATGATGTGGCAATATAACACACGTATGCCGCATGTTTCATGGCAAGGCATGGCATACACATGTATCTAAATATATACGCCAATTTTCGCTCACCAGGCGTCAACGCCAGTGCAAACACTGGATGCCGACACTGGACTTTCTACGACACAGGGCCCTTAACGCTATTGTGTTAAAACTATTCCAATCTGTCTTTATTCCAAATCCCCCATCAGCCCTCGATGATCAATCAGAATGGCTTAGGGGCAGCCGATGTAGGTGATGGGGAACTTTGACAGCACATATAGACACACAGAATGAAAATGTTAATGCCAATGCAATTTGAAGCAGTCTTCTACAAAAAGGAGTTCCACTCGGTCGGCCAAAGTGTTGCCGCTCTCCGCGCCTCTACGCTCTGAAGCAGTTCCAACGCGGCTGCCCCTGCCGGGGCCATAACTGTCTTGGCGTGTTTTCTACACCATGAACCAAGAGCGCCATGCGACCAGCTCTTCCGAGGCCCATGTTCTAAACGGGAGTGCAAAGGGCCTTCGGCCAATTCACCGCTCTGTTTCGATGGAGCATTTATCTACCGCAACGTCATTTTCCAACGAGCAGAAGGCGCAATCGGCGACGGAGAACGCCGCCGCGCGTTCCTCAACAACAACGAATACGCCCGAGGTGGATACCGCGGGAGTGGCCGCCGATCCCATCGTCGCCAGTTTTCCCTCCCAACAGCGAGAGGTGGACACTCCGATCGGGGAAAGGATGGAGGAAGATGCTGCCCCGAACATTTACGACGACAAAACTGACGACGACAGAGGTGGCTGTTGGAAGACAGTCATACATAAGCGACGCATCCGTCAAACGCGCGCTAAGACACAACCCTCCGCACAACGCACAACACAACGCAAGCGCATTCGGAATCAGAACCTCCCTCAACTTCCTTTGCACGATGAAAAGATAATTCTGCGGCCTCACGGAGGACTTTGTCTCAGTAAGTGGACGCGCCCAGAACTCGCCAGTGCTCTATGGAGTGCAGCCGGCTTGACCACTGACGATCGTCAGGACATCATATTCCGACTGCGACCTCAGCAGAGCTTGGCAATCATAAGCACACCCCAGTCACACGTAGCCGACGCATTGTACAAGGTGAGGGAGCTGAACCTTGGTTAGCGGGTCTATCCCATCACAACATATTTTGCGGCCCCAGACAACTCATGCAAGGGAATTATTCCTGGTCTTTTGCCCGATACACCGTCTTCCAAGCTAGTGGATGAGCTTTTGGCTCCTGGAACTCAAATACTTCAAGCACGAATGATGGGTCAAACCAACGTTGCGTTGGTAACATTTGAAGGACTTAAAGGGCCTCGCTACGTGCGTTTCTATGGTGCAGAACTCCGCTGCTACCCCCATCGACCCCGCCAACTTATGGGGCTTCAGCCCCCCCCCCGAAATTCTTTCGTGCTGTCATGCGCCGCCGACCAAAAAACTCCCGGCGCCGGAAATCATGCTCGATTTTGTCTAGAATGACCTTAATTCACGCTCGAAAAGACATTTTAGAGCGAACATTGCCAAATCGGGCTGGATTTCGCGGCAACGCCCATGCTTCGGGAGTCACATATCGCAACGCAAGGAGCCCCACCGAGCACAAAATTTCAAGGGAGCTTTGATGGCAAGCGGGCTCGTCTCGGCATCTCGCGGAGGCCGCGGAATCTACGGAGCGCTTGGATTTCAAGTCTCAAACTTTGTGGGTATAAAGTTCTCATAACATTTTGATGCGAAAGGTGCATTGACATTTCCAAAGTCGTGCTTTAGATCTTCAATTACGGAACTTTGTGGGTTTAAAGCTGTTGTAAACATTTGACGCCAAAGGTGCATCGACTTTTCTAAAGTCGCACATCGGGCCATACAACGAGACAAGCCAAATCAACATACTATCAGACAAGTTGACAAAACACGCAGCGAGGTCCGATGAGTCAAAGCGTTGTGGTGGTTCATTTGTGCCGTCAGGTCACAGAAAAGAATAAGAAAATTTTTTTTTTCCACCTGCGCCAAAGCATCCATGTCAAGACACTAAATCCACCATTGTAACTGAGTTCTTATTTATTTTTCTACCTAGACTTTTATTCGCGAGGATACATTGAGCCTCTTTCTCTTTTTTTTCTTTTGTTCTTCTAACCCGCGGGCTGCCGATCCAGCCAGAGCGCATGCGTTTTTCTCGGGCTGCATCGACAACCGCGCTGCGCACTAGGATGCGCGTTCGTTTTTCTCTGGCCGACTGCATTTTCGCATGGCAGAGTTTTGGACTCTTTCTGGCTAGCAGACGAGAAAAAGAAACAATGCATAGTCGCTCGCCGCCAGCACTGCGGGGACTCGACGGATTGCAACGCGTTCGCTTGAGCGCAACCTCTCCGGAAAATTTTGTCTCGCCGGTGTAGGATACCGAGCAGTATGCGTATGGTTTTCTGTGGACCAAGCGTCACACGTTTTCTTCGATATTCCTTCGGTAGCCACACTAGGTGCCCAAAGTAGGCATTCGATTGTAGCCAACATGCTTTCCTTTGCGTTATTCTATTTCGCCGCGCCCCGCCCCACAAAAGAAAAAAAGACATTGTTGCGGCGCAGCGAATTGTCGCATGGTGAAAGTTCGATTTTGTTACTTCTTTTTTTGTGGAAAGTAATGAGCCACGGGACGCTTCAGTTGCCAGATACTCTTATTATATTATTGCGATAGCAATTATATGGGCACTTCAGGCGCATTCCTCCCGTCGCCCTCATGTTCTCATGTTTCGTATAAAGTCCAAGGGTGATAACATCGTGACCGCGTGCCGCATGCTGTATGTGCGAATGAAAGCGTGGGGGGGAGGGGGGGAGCCGACGATGAGTCTTGTGTGCGCAAGGGAGAAAAGCGGGGAGGAAGCGCGCCGCCTTCCGTCGCACGCAATACATTTTGGGAGTGGAAGGAGGGGGGGGTGGTGCTGTGATCTGTGAATCTGTGGTTGCGCAACCTGTTTATTTGCCTTGTTTGACGCATTATATATAGTGACTTTTTCTTAGGTACGTAGATTTATTGGAGACTTATACGTATATTTAAATATCTTGTTGCGAGGTTTTGTGTATATGCGCAGTGAACTTTGTTTCCAGTAACAATTTTTTGCCCTGTATCAAGCTGTAGCTTCACATTTGTATATTCCATTGTATCTTCGCATTTCTAATGTACGAAGGCAAGTCAAGTGAAAGTGAGACAACCCGCCCCGCGCAATAATGGTTCGGTTCATTATTTTCGAGGCATGCGCGTAGCACATACGCATCTCATTTACAAGTGACATGCAGAGGTGAGGTTCAATGTTCTTTAATGCTCTCATATACTGGGTTGAACATGGTTGCGTGACATAATGGACAATCCAAAAGTTGAACAACTTGGTGTCGTGAGGTTTTTGATAAATGAAGATGTTTCCCAAAAAGAAATTATTCGCCGTATGGCTGCCGTATGCGTTGAACATTGCGTTTCATTGGCCACTGTGAAGCGTTGTAGCAAACTGTTCAAAGGACATGAAAGCTACAAAGACGATCCGTGGCCGGGTCAAAGCCACCGTGCAATCGCCCCCAACACAATTGAAAAGGCCGTGGTTGCTCAGTGGCTATGGTGTTGGGCTGCTGAGCACGAAGTCGCAGGATCGAATCCCCGTCACGGCAGCTGCATTTCGATGGAGGCGAAATGCGAAAACACCCGTGTACTTAGATTTAGGTGCACTTCAAAGAACCCCAGATGAGGGTAACGCCTTTTTGTCTGCAATTGTTACCGGGGATGACTCATGGTGCCGCTACTACTAGCCTGAAACATTACGGCAAAGCTTACAGTGGAAACATTTGAATTCACCACTCCCAAGGAAAACAAAGGCCGTCATTTCTGCCGAAGTGTTGACTTCTTTTTAGATCGTTAGGGGCCATTGCTGATCGAATTTTCTAAACCTGGAGAGACCCTAAATCGTTTCAGATATTGTGAAAGGTCGTATCGGCTGCGTGTCGCAATCAAGAACGAACGAGGTGGAAAATTGAGCATTGGGAACATCTTGCTTCACGACATTGCCTGTTCCCACGTCGCTGATGTGGTTAATACAAATCTGGCAAAGTTCAAGTGGGAAACGCTGCAACATCCCTCATGCAGCCCAGACCTGTTGCCTTGCGTCTTCCACATTTGGTAAAATTTGAAGAAACTGCTCAAGTGAACCAGACTCGTGTCGGAAGATGACGTGTAGTCATTTACAGATTTTTGAGGCAGCAATCCAAGGAGTTTTATGAGACGGGAATAACCAGACTCGTTAGTAGGACAAGCGTCTAAATACTCATGGTGACTACTTTTAAATAAAGTACCCCGTGTGTCATATATTCGCATTGTCTCACTTTCATTTGACACCCGCAGAGGGTTGAGACGACGATGGAAACGACAACGCCTCAACCGCAAACTTAGGAAACGTATAGATCAAATTACACTCTCAGGAGTATCTCAGGAATTGAATCTCAGGAGTATGCAGAGATCCTTACGAGGAATAACTCGTGTGGATTTTGCGATCACCTCTCAGGCACATTGAGCACAGCAAAAACGTGGTCGATTCTTCGCCCACTCACAGATCCCACCACAACAAAGGGAAAAACATTTCAACAGCTGCACATCCTAATGCACGAGTACAGGGACGATGTCTCGACACTCCTCAGAGAGCTAGACAAGCATTTCATACCCACAGGCCCGCCGCCGCAGTATCTTTATTTATTTTTATTTAACAATGTCCTTACAGGCCTCGTATGAGGCATTGGTAAGGGGGGCGTTACAATAAGATTAACAGAGTACATAGAACATATAAAAAACATAATAGACATACATTATTAATCGACAGTGAAAAAACATATGCCTATCTTATACAAGTATTAAAAGCATTGTACAACATAACAAGGTCTGGAGTGTACATATTAGAAAAAAACTAACGATACAGTTTCTTTAATAAACAATGAAAAATAATGTTGCCACTCTAGTACAAATACTAAACAATACTAAAGAATACAAGAGTAATAAGCGAAATGAGCTCATAAACAAGAGAGCACACAACTGAAAAAAAAAAAGAAAAAAAAGCATCGTGCACTTTATTGAAGTTACGCGGTGAAATATGAAATGATGAGCTGGCGGAATTTATCGGGATTATGTTCGGAGACGATGAAATCAGGAAGAGCGTTCCGCAATCGAATGGCACGAGGAAGCGCCGACCAGTTGAATGCATGTGTGTCCCCGTAGATGCGTGTGAAGCTGAGGTGATTATGTAATCTGCGAGATGTGAAAGGTGAGACTTCAAGCCGTAAAGAAGATTTCCTATCCGCATGAACGTACTTGTGAAATAATGATATATGAGTGCAAAATCGCGTCGAGTACTTAGTGGCTGAAGTGAAATATCAAGTTTTATTTGTGAGATGCTTGAATTGTAGGTGTAGTTACGCGAGATAAACCTGGCGGCCCTATTTTGAATTGATTCTAATAAGCTGATTAGGTTGTTATGATGGGGTGACCAGATTGGGGAGGCAAATTCGAGCTGGGGGCGAACAAACGTCTGATAAGCTAGCTTACGGATGTTAGATGGCGAATTACGTAGGTTTCGGCGTAAGTACCCCAGTGATTTTGAAGCATTAGCACATATAGTAGTAATGTGATGGGCCCAGGAAAGGCTTGGTGCGAGATTAATGCCTAAATATTTGTAAGAAGTAGCTACAGAAATTGGCTTATTATTTACGTTATATTGGAAGGAAGAGATTGAGTGTTTACGGGTGAAAGACATTACTTTGCATTTAGACGAATTAATATTCATTAACCAAGTGTTACATCAATCGAATATGAGATGAAGATCGTTTTGAAGATAGAGGTGGTCATCGGGGCTGGTTATAGCGCGGTAAATAATGCAGTCATCTGCGAATATTCGCACTCGGGATGTTATTAGGAAGATCGTTAATATATATTAAGAATAGTAGCGGCCCAAGAACGCTACCTTGTGGCACGCCGGAAGTGACATAGGTAAGGGGCGAAGAAAGGTTGTTAACGATGGTAAATTGTCGGCGATTAGAAAGGAAGTTCCGAAGCCAAGTTAGTGTCAGTGAATCCAATCTTCGTGCATTTAACTTTGAAATTAGGCGGCAATGGGCTACGCGATCAAACGCCTTGGAAAATTCAAGGAATATGCTATCAATCTGTACATTATGGTCCATGTCTAAATGCAGGTCAGTCGTGAATTCTAAAAGCTGTGTCTCACATGACAAACCCTTCCTGAACCCGAGCTGATTAGTGAAAAAAAAGTTGTTTGATTCCAGATGGATGTACATATGAGAAGCTATTATATGTTCGAGCATTTTACAACAAATACACGTGAGCGAAATTGGCCGGTAGTTATCTGGCGAGTATCTGTCACCGTTCTTGAATATGGGAACTACTTTCGCAGTCTTCCAATCTGACGGGAGCGCTCCTGAAGTTAGTGACTGTTTGAGAATGTGATATAGTATTTTGCTAGAAGTCATAACGGTGTTCTTTAGTATTTTGGAATCAATCTCATCGACGCCACAAGAACTAAATAACTTAAGATTGTTTATAAGAGATACAATGGCCGTCGACAGTAATGTCGATGGGTGTCATGTACTGATGGTCTAAATCGGGAACGTCAGGTAGGGTGGAGTGATCTTCAGTACTAAATATAGATGAAAAATATGTGTTGAAGCATGAAGGACACTCATTGTCTGAAAGGGGCACATGGTCGCTATCATGTAAAAAATGTGATTACTGTCGCGGTTCGGAGAGATAATTTGCCAGAACTTTTTAGGGTTGGATTTGAGAAGAGATGGAAGGTCATGTGAAAAATATTTATCTTTAGCAGCGGATAACGCGGTGTTGTAGTTTTTTAAACATTGATTGTATTTTTCCCAAGCCGATGGGGTGTTAAATCGTTTAGCACGAGTGTATAAGCGTTTCTTTTTGTTTCGAAGACGGCGAAGGAAACAGGTGAACCATGGGTTCGATTTATCATTGGATATTTTGATTAATGGGATGTACTGATTTACTAATGACTGTAATTTGTCTCGAAAGAGTACCCAGTTTTCCTCGACCGTTCTACTGTAAAAGGAAGGGAGAAGTGCATTGTTGAAAAAAAGGTCTAGATCAGCATTAATGGTAGTATAGTCACCCTTGTTATAGTTCCGAATTGTTTTTTTACTATACCCGTATATGGTAACGGAATATTAAGGGTTAATTGGAGTAGATTATGGTCGCTAAAACCATCCAAGTATGTTATTTGCTGAACTGTTTCAGGGTTGGTTGTCAGTACTAAATCTACAATCTGGGTGAAGTTGAAGTCTAGGGTTAAATTAATGAAATCTAATGACACTCGACAGGTAGAGGTTAGCTTTGCCCAGTCAATGTGTGGAAAATTAAAATCCCCTAATAGATAAATTATATCCGCTGGGCAGGCCTTAATTGCAGTAGTAATACTGTTACGAAGGTCGGTGGCAAAGGTTTGAAGTGAATCAGGAGGACGGTAACAGGCACCAATGAGTACCTTTGTAGAACGGGTTAAACAGGCGGCCCAAACGATCTCGAGATTCGAGTCTGAGTTAACGTAATAAGATGTAATGATTTTTTTAATCGCGAGAATGACGCCACCACCTCGCCTGTCAAGGCGGTCATGCAGGTATACTGTATTAGTGCTGTTACGTTTCGCCTACGACGCGCGGTATAGCCGGCGCGGATGCAACGGACGCCGGGGCTTCGGTCAAAGCGGCAGACATTTTGGCCCGTTCGGCGCCGCTGCTACGCCTCCCCGCCAAGCGCGTCCAGGCATGTTCCAATGCCACGTGTCTTCGGTGTGCGTGTGTGTGTGTGTGCATGTTGGTGCCCACGCTTGTCAAAGCGCGGCAGCCGGGGAGAGGAGCTCCCCCAACTGTGAAGCGAGGAGGTCTGACCGGCCCGGCGGATGCGTCACCCACTCATCCCAACGTTCCCGAGCGGCGCCGGCCCGGCGGATGCGTCACCTACTCGTCCCAACGTGCCCGAGCGGCGCCGTCACGTGCGCCCCCTTCCAGAGACGTTCCTTCTTGCCCTCGACTCCGAGAGTATAAGAGCAGCTGCTCCCGGATGCCGAGGGAGGGCTCCGATTTCTTCTGTTGAGTAAAGTGCACTCCCGTCTCTCTACTTCGGTCAACCTGACCGCCAACTCTTTGCGATGTTAGAATAAACAAGTTGT
The DNA here is from genome assembly GCF_050947875.1 of Dermacentor variabilis. NCBI lineage: Eukaryota > Metazoa > Arthropoda > Arachnida > Ixodida > Ixodidae > Dermacentor > Dermacentor variabilis. The sequence continues at coordinate 2,539,449 of NC_134576.1, forward strand.
TTTGTTGTTACCAGTCGACTCATGCTTTGCCGGGACCTTCGGATGCTTCCAGTTGTACCCCAGGCCGCCAGGCCAACGCTACCCTTGGGGCTTGCGACCCAGGTGCAACCACGGGCGTCAGCGCCGAGTTCCCAACAACTCGCGCCAGCGGTGCGATTACAACAACTGTCTGCCAGCGGTGAGATCGCGACAACGAAGGCCAGCAGCGAAGAGATGCAGTTGACTGTATGCTGAGCAGCTCAACGACGATCCGGGAGCAGTGCAACGAGCCCTGTGTGATGACTGGTTGCCTGCAGCGGAACGACTGCGCTGAACTCTTGGCTGCGAGGTTTGGTGAGTGCGGGACTTTCTTCTTCTGAGCTTTGCCAGGCTTTTGTTAGTGTCAGAAACAGAGCTGGTAGTTGTGGTTGTCGTTGCTGCCGGGTTAGTTTGCGGCAAGACAATAATAGGCAGTAGAGAAAGCAGCATTCAGAGCAGCCATGGATTTGAAGTCGTTGCGCAAACCGAAATTGTTGGAGCTTGCAAGAGAGTTGGGTCTGGATGTCTCGGACAAACTCAGAAAACCAGAACTGCTAAAGGCTATTCTTGAGTTAGAAGCTGAGGATGACGAGCTGTCGGAATGCCTTGAGACCATTGAGGAGAGGGAGACTGCAAAAAGACAGGAGAGCGAACTTAAAGAACAAAAAGAGCGAGAGCAACAAGAGAAAAAAGAAGAGCGCGACCGTCAACACGCGTTGGAAATGAAGCGTCTCGAGATTGAGATGGAACGCGCTCGTAATGGAAGTCAGGCACACGGTGCAGGAGAACGAGTATTGTTCAAAATGACTGACCTGATGCGGCCGTTTAAGCTTGGAGAGGACATTGGTTTGTTCCTGGTTAACTTCGAGCGAACGTGCGAGAAGCAGGGGTTCTCTCGGGAAACGTGGCCACAGCGCTTGCTCACTTTGTTACCCGGCGAGGCGGCCGACGTAGTCGCTCGCTTGAATAGAGAGGAGGCAGAGGATTTCGACAAAGTGAAATCGAGTCTGCTAAAAAAGTACAGGCTGTCAGCGGAGGCTTTCCGTCGGAAGTTTCGGGAAAATGAGAAAGGCAAAAGTGAGTCATATACGGAGTTTGCGTACAAGCTTATGTCAAACATGCAGGAGTGGCTCAAAGAAGAGAAAGCGTTCGGTGACCACGATAAAGTTCTGCAGTGCTTCGGGCTGGAACAGTTTTATAGTCGGTTACCTGAGAACGTGCGGTACTGGGTCTTGGATAGGCCAGACGTTTGTACGGTGGCTAAAGCCGCTGAGCTAGCCGAGGAGTTTGTGACGCGTCGGGCTCGCGGAGCTAAGGACGGTCAAAAGGGTGAATTTGGCTCGAAGTTTGAGAGGCCGAAGTTCACACCCATGAGAGCAAAGGGGAACACACGTAGTGCGGATGCGAGTGAAAGCAGTGCGACCGAACCTAAGGAGACGGCGGCAGCCGAAGCCGAACGCAGAAAGCGGTTCGAGACGAGGCAAGCGCGCGTTTGTTATACGTGCCAGAAGCCGGGTCACTTTTCGGCGCAGTGTCCGGAAACAACACCAAAAGTTGTGTTTTTGTCAATATGCAGCACTGACGAGAACATGAAGCTTCTCGAGCCTTACATGCGAGACCTCCTCGTGAACGGGAAAGAGTGCCGAGTGCTTCGCGATTCCGCAGCTACAATGGATGTAGTTCACCCGTCTTACGTAGAACCCCATATGTTCACGGGCGAGTGCGCATGGATCAAGCAAGCCGTGGAAGCTCATAGCGTGTGTCTGCCGGTAGCAAAAGTGCTTATTGAAGGACCTTTCGGAGCGCTTGAGACGGAGGCGGCAGTGTCATCTATGCTGCCCCCACAGTACCCGTACCTATTTTCGAACAGGTCCGATCACCTCCTGCGCGAGAAGGGGCTTTTGTTTGGTGAGGCTAGCGTTCAGGCATTAACCAGATCGAAGGTTCGGGAGCTCGCTGCAAAGGCGGTAGTTGCGGGGCCGACGTTATCAAACAATGAAAAAGGGTCAGAGGCGCAGCAAGCCGATATTCAGAGCACGCCTGAACTGAATAAAATTGAGTATGTAACGTTAAAGGCACCAGATACTGGAGAGGAAAATCCCGATGCGGGAAAGTTAGAAGAGCTATCTGCAGATTTGCTCATCGCGCCTACGTCAGATGGACTTAATAGGTTGCTAAAAGTCAGCCGGTCGGCTTTGATAGCCGAGCAAAAGAAGGATGGCAGCCTAGAAAACATACGCTGCATTGTCAAGGAAGGTATCGCCAGGAAAAATGCGCGTTTTGTGGAAAGAGGTGGAGTCCTGTACCGGAAGTATCTAGACCGCAGAGGAGTGGAGTTCGATCAGCTGATCGTGCCTCAATGCTATCGTCAGGATCTGTTGCGCTTGTCGCACGGGGGTTCGTGGTCCGGACACCTAGGAGTTAAGAAAACTAAGGACCGTCTCTTGCAAGAGTACTATTGGCCAGGGTGTTTTCGAGACGCAGACCATTTCGTGAGGACATGTGACACCTGTCAGCGGGTGGGCAAACCAGGGGACAAATCGAGGGCGCCGTTGAGATTGGTACCTATCATTACGGAGCCTTTTAGACGGCTCGTTATTGATACAGTGGGACCTCTGCCGGTAACAGCCACGGGGTACAGACACATTTTGACTGTGATCTGCCCAGCGACAAAGTTCCCTGAAGCAGTGCCGCTTAAAGAACTCAGCTCAGTTGAGATAGTCAATGCACTACTGTCCATATTTGCGCGAGTTGGTTTTCCTGCGGAAATCCAATCAGATCAGGGCACAGTGTTTACTAGCGCTTTGACGACAACTTTTCTCGAAAGGTGTGGGGTAAAGCTGCTACACAGCTCAGTGTACCACCCACAGTCGAATTCCGTTGAGAAGCTCCACTCCGTCATGAAGCGCGTGTTGAGAGCGTTGTGTTTTGAACATCGAACTGACTGGGAGCTGTGTCTGCCTGGGGTGATGTTTGCTTTAAGGACCGCGCCGCATGCGGCTACGGGGTTTTCGCCAGCTGAACTGGTGTACGGTCGCTCGCTTCGGTCTCCGCTTCGCATGCTTCGAGAATCGTGGGAAGGCAGGGGCGACGACCCAGTCGTGGTGGAGTTCGTGCTTAAGCTCCTCGAACGCTTAAGAAGGGCACAGGAGTTGTCAGGTGAAGCAATGGCAAAGGCCCAGCAGAGGGCCAAGGTTTATTATGATCGGACCGCCAGGGCCCGTCGTTTTGAGGTGGGCGATGAGGTCATGATATTGCGCACATCGCTAAACAACAAACTAGACGTGCAGTGGGAGGGCCCAGCACGAATTGTTCAGAAACTGTCGGACGTTAACTACGTGGTGAGTCTGCCAGGAAAGCGGAAAGCACAGCAAGTTTACCACTGTAATCTGCTCAAACCTTATAGACAAAGGGAAGCAGTGGTGTGCATGATGGTAAACGTTCCTGAAGAGCTCCCGGTCGAGCTTCCGGGACTAGGCTCAGTGACGAACAGGGAAGACACCGGTCAAGTCATTAGTGACTTAGTCAGTGGAGCATCGCTGTCGCCTGAGCAGAAAACCGAACTACACCAGCTCTTACAAGAGTTTCAAGGTCTGTTCTCTGAGAGGCCTGGTAGGACTTCTGTCCTTACTCATGATATAGAACTTACCTCCCCAGAGCCAGTACGATCCAAGGCGTATCGGGTGTCACCCCGCCAGAGCGATATTATGGAGGCTGAGGTAAAGAAAATGCTACAGCTCGGTGTTATTGAGGCAGGTGAGAGTGATTATACCTCCCCTTTGATTTTAGTTGAGGTACCGGGCAAGGAACCTCGTCCTTGCGTCGACTACCGCAGGCTTAATTCCATCACTAAGGATCAAATTTATCCGATGCCTAACATCGAGGAGCGCCTCGAGAAAGTTAGTAGCGCTCAGTTTATTTCCACCCTAGATCTTGTCAGGGGTTATTGGCAGGTTCCACTTACAGAAGAGGCTAGTAGGTATGCGGCGTTCATTTCACCAATGGGAACATTCCGTCCTAAAGTGTTGAGTTTTGGTTTGAAGAACGCGCCATACTGTTTTTCAAGCCTCATGGATAAAGTGTTGCGGGGACAGCAAGAATTCGCTTTACCGTATCTAGACGACGTAGCGATATTCTCCGCATCCTGGTCTGAGCATATGGCACACTTGCGGGCAGTGCTAACCCGCCTGCGCGAAGCGGGCTTGACAGTAAAGGCTCCTAAGTGCCAGTTAGCACAGGCCGAGGTTGTCTACCTCGGTCACGTGATTGGTCAGGGTCGTCGCCGCCCCTCTGAAATAAAGGTGGCCGCTGTGCGAGACTTCCCGCAACCGCGCACGAAGACCGATATTCGGTCGTTCTTAGGTGTCGCCGGCTACTATCAGAGGTACATCCCCAGGTACTCTGATATCGCGGCTCCCCTGACGGATGCTCTAAGAAAAACAGAGCCCCAAACAGTCGTCTGGGACGAGACAAAGGAAAGAGCTTTTAGCGCCCTAAAGAGTGCCCTAACAAGCCAGCCTGTGCTACGATCGCCAGACTATACAAAAGGGTTCGTTGTTCAGTGCGATGCTAGTGAGCGAGGCATGGGCGTTGTACTGTGCCAACGGGAAAATGGAGAAGTAGAACACCCCGTCCTGTATGCTAGTCGTAAGCTGACCAGTCGTGAGCAGGCGTATAGCGCCACCGAGAAAGAGTGTGCGTGTCTCGTGTGGGCCGTTCAGAAATTGTCATGCTATCTAGCCGGCTCGAGGTTTATCATTGAGACGGATCACTGCCCTCTCCAATGGCTGCAGACCATCTCTCCCAAAAATGGCCGCCTCCTGCGCTGGAGCCTCGCTTTGCAACAATATTCCTTTGAGGTGCGTTACAAAAAGGGGAGTCTCAACGGTAACGCCGATGGCTTAAGTCGAAGCCCCTAACGTAGGAATCAGCCTCAAAATTGTTTGTTACTGATGTTTTTCTTCCTGAGGCAGGATTTCTAACATATTGTTTTTGTTTAGTGTTTCAAAGTGATGACATGCTTTCTAGTGCAATTTTCCAATTTGTGGACGCGTTCTGAGTGCTGCTAGACTACTGTAAGGAACTAGGCAGTGGTATAAAAGGGGAAAGAGCCTGGCAGGGCTTAGTGAGGGTTGTGCCGTGCTTGCTGACTGAGCGGTTGAGTTTCAGCGTAGTTCAAACGCTTGCCGGGAACGAGAACAAAAATGTGAACTCTCCCGAAGTCACTTTGCAGTGTCCTGTGTGAACCTGAACGAGAAAACGAGGCCTTCTCTGTGCGCTGCGCTCAAGAAACGTCGAAGGACGCCCGACTTCGGTTATGAGCATCATCGAGCGACATCCCTCCGGACAGCGGATGCAGTCCCCTGACCATCGGGATCTCCTTCCCCCGGCGGGGCGGTCTGTTACGTTTCGCCTACGACGCGCGGTATAGCCGGCGCGGATGCAACGGACGCCGGGGCTTCGGTCAAAGCGGCAGACATTTTGGCCCGTTCGGCGCCGCTGCTACGCCTCCCCGCCAAGCGCGTCCAGGCATGTTCCAATGCCACGTGTCTTCGGTGTGCGTGTGTGTGTGTGTGCATGTTGGTGCCCACGCTTGTCAAAGCGCGGCAGCCGGGGAGAGGAGCTCCCCCAACTGTGAAGCGAGGAGGTCTGACCGGCCCGGCGGATGCATCACCCACTCATCCCAACGTACCCAGGTGCAACCACGGGCGTCAGCGCCGAGTTCCCAACAACTCGCGCCAGCGGTGCGATTACAACAGTGCAGGCGAGAAAAAAAAAATCATCATCAGAAATATCTGGATGCAGCCAGGTTTGGGTGAGAATGACTATGTCAGAATCGGCGTCTTCAAGGAAGGGTGACACCATTTCATGCTTTGATATTAGGCTTCGGATGTTAGTAAACGATGGCGATATTCGCGTTTCTCGACGGTCGTGAGTGCACGTGCGCCTCTCATGCGACCTATTCCACCGCGCAACATTTTGTGTTGCTAAATATCGTAGACATATGTTGTTGTACCAACACGCAGCCTATCAACAGATAACCTATACGGTTTGTTTTGCGTCTTCGCAAATTCTATCAGTTTTCTTCTGGCTTGGCGAGTGGTAAGCGAGAAGTCTTCGCGTATGAAAAATGAGGAGCCTTTAAGCTTACGTGCAGCTGCAAGTACCTGTTCTTTGTCTTTAAAAAATGTGAACTTTGCTATGAGGGGCCGGTGCTTGTCTGCATTGTATTTGCCTAGTAGATGTACACGTTCCAACTGTGCACCAGCTATGTTTATGTCCAGCTTTTCTGCGCAAAACTTTATTATTTTCATCTCCGATGCTGCCCAATCCTCTGTTGGGTCATCTTGAATGCCAAAGAAAAGCAAGTTACATCGTCGCAGCCTGTTTTCCGTGTCATCGCACCTAGAGGTGATTGTTACTAGCTGATTATTTTTTATTTATTTATTTATTTCATACTGCAGACCTAAAACAGGTCCAAGCAGGGTGGTTAAACACAACAATATTACAATGCATTATTCAATCAAGTAAGGTGGTAAGACACAACAGTAATACAATGAGTCAAACAATTGAAACAGGCAACAACGAGTTATTCCAGTCTGTTATAGTTCGGGGAAAAAAAGAATACTTGAATACATCCGTCCGTGCAAAATAAGGTGTTAGTGAATTCGGATGATGGTGTCGAGTAAGCCTAGACGTTGTACTGAACAGATACGATGCAGGATTAATTGATAAGTCTCCATTAATAAGCATGGTAAGAAATCGAATTCTTAAGTGTTGCCTTCTCTGCTGAAGGACTTCGATGCCATTATCATGCATTATTCGTGAGGGGGAATCATAGCGAGAGAATTTAGAATATATGAATCGTACGGCTTTTTTCTGTACCCTTTCGAGACATTTAATATTTTGTTTAGTAAACGGGTCCCAAACAACACATGCATATTCAAGTTTAGGTCTAATTAATGAATAATAAGCAAGCAGTTTTACATTAGGTGGGGAATTTCTAAGTTTATATCGCAAAAAGTATAATTTACGCAAGGCTGAAGAACAGATATTATCAATGTGTAAATTCCACGATAGGTTGTTAGTAATTGTGACGCCCAAATACTTATATTTTGTTACTTCCTGCAAGGCCAACGAACCTAACGTGTAACTAAAGGTTAGTGGAGCTTTCTGACGAGTGAAGCGAAGAAAGACCGTCTTTTCAGCGTTAAGCCGCATTCCCCATGTTTTGCACCAATCAGTAATGCCAGCTAGAGAAGCATTTAAATCAGTTTGATCATTGGTTGAAGTGATTTCCCTAAAAAGCACACAGTCGTCAGCAAACAACCTAATTTGCACGCTGGGATGGATTGAAGTAGTAATATCATTTATATAGAGTAAAAAGAGCAGCGGCCCTAGGACACTTCCTTGAGGAACTCCCGAGGTGACCGGAAGACAGCCAGACTGTTGCTGATTAATTTCCACGAACTGGCGGCGATTTGTTAGGTAGTTTGTTATCCATGCGATTAATATTTCAGGGAGCTCAAAATGTCTAAGTTTTAGTATTAATTTGTCATGTGGAACTGTATCAAAGGCTTTGCTAAAATCAAGAAATACGGCGTCAATTTGACCATTATTATCGAGGCATGAGGCGAGTGAATGAATTACGGTGACAAGTTGTGTAACTGTTGAATAGCCTTTTCTAAATCCGTGTTGAAAATTAGACAGTATTGAATGTTTATCTAGAAATTCGTTAATCTGATTGCCAATAATATGTTCAATTAGTTTGCAACATGAGGATGTCAATGATATTGGCCGGTAATTTTCTAACAATGAACAGTCACCCTTCTTGAATACGGGTACAACTCTGGCTACCCTCCAGTCATCCGGTAATTTTCCAGCAAGCAACGAAGCATGAAATATAATAAGAAGGAACCTTGCAATAGTTTCAGCATAACGTTTCAAAAAAATGTTCGGAAGGTTGTCAGGACCGCAAGAAGATTTAGTTTTTAAGTTAACTAGCGTCGAAACTAAGCCAGGGTATGAAATAAAATTAGCTTCGGATGGGTGAAACGTTTTGTCTGTAGATGAACTAATGCCAGAGTTAGAAAATACACTATGAAAATAATAATTGAAGTGACTCGCAATTTCCCTGTGATCGGTAATGATTGAACCATCGATGCAGATTTGTGCTACTGGCTTCTTTTTTTCGCTCAAGTAATTCCAGAACTTTTCGGGCTGTTCAACAATAAAGTTTGGTAGTACTATATTGAAATAGTGTTCCTTCGAGGTGCATACTGCACGCGCAAGGTTTTCTTTCATTTCTTTAACTCGATCAGGTTGTAATCGTGGTTTCTTTAACCTTTTTATCTTGCGGGTCATATGGATAATATCGCGTGTCATCCACGGTGTTTGTTTGCGGACTAGTTTGTATTTATCAGGCACAAATTTATCAATACAGAACTCACACATGTTCTTAAAACGGTGCCAGAGTGCTGTCACATCACTGTCGTTAAAGTCGGTGAGACATGTTTCCATATGTTCTATTATGGCTGCATCATTAGCGCGTGAGTAGTCCTTGAAGGAACGCTTCACAGGTTTTTCAGATGGGGTGGAAGAGACTATGGATATATCGATACTGACAAGTAGATGATCAGATATACCTTCTACAACTGCAACGGTATATTCAGTTAACATTCTGGGCAAAAATACCAGATCAAGCAAAGATTGGCAAGGTCCTTGCACACGTGTGGGTTCCTGAACGACTTGAATTAGGTCATGCGTTAGCATTATGTTAAGCATGCTGTTTAAATCTTTATTGTTCCGTGAAAGTGCTTGCAAACGCTCCCAAATGACGTCAGGTAAGTTTAGGTCACCCACAAGTAACAATTTGTTTGACTGGAATTGGGACATGCTTTCTTGTAGCTTGACTATATTCAGGTGATGCATCGGGAGGTCTGTAAATTGCGTACAAAAGGAATTTGTGACCCCAACACGTGATTTTTATGCACAAGCATTCAAGACTTTTATCGTCTTCTAGTAGAACAGCTTCTATATGGTGTTTAATAAGGACTGCAACACCGCCTCCCCTAGAATTCCTATCCTTGCGGAATACTTGATAACAAGGTGGGAACACATCCTCGTCACTTATTTCGGACCGCAGCCATGTCTCCGTTATAACTGCAATGTGTGGGCTGTGCTCTAATAAAGTAATTTCAAGATTTTCTGTTTTGTTTAGGATGCTGCGAGCGTTTAGGTTAATAATACGCAAGTGTTTGTCGCATTCTTGGGAGGAGCGTCAGGTTTCTTGCTGCGAAGAGCGTTTATTCATTATTTTTACGCGCATGTTCTTTGTCTCATCCCAGAAAAAAATATATTAGAAACACCATGCAGAAGATCGGCTCCAATGGCTGAATCGGCCGAGCGCTCTGACGGAGCGCTTGCTTCTAGTAGCGTTACCCTTGCGTTAAGAAGTTCGATCTCGCTCTTAGCGGCTGCTAGCTCTTCTTTAGTACTTTTAAGGTCAGCATGTAGTAGAGCATTGCCTTGCTCAAGCTTGGTTACTTTTGTTAGCGCAGCAGTCTCCCCCTTTCTAGCGCTTTTAAGTTCAGCAACGAGTGCTGCATGTCCTTCCTCTAGTTTAGAAGTACCCCGACTATCCTTATGTAGGCGAGGCGAACAAATTGCTAGATGCAGACATCACATCTGACGAGGTGCGGGTGGTCCTACAAGACCAACGCTGCAACACGGCACCGGGAGCCGGCCACATTCGATTCGCCACCCTTCGTAACCTCAGTGACGCGGACATTAACCACCTCACCCATATCTTCAATGATTGCTGGCACAAGGGCATGCTCATGGCGACACGCCGACATCACACTGATCCCCAAACCGGGCAAGCCTGTTAAGGTTGAAAACTTACGACCCATCTCCCTAACATCCTGCATTGGTAAGCTCATGGAGCATGTACTCTTGCGGCGTCTGCAGCCCTTCCTCGAAGAAAAATCATTCTTTTCTAACTCACAATTCGGATATCGGGCTCATCTGTCTGCCAAAGATGTGCTTTTACAATTGCGGGAGGAAGTCATAGGACCTCCGTCGTCCGCCCAAACGAGAGCACTCATCGCCTTAGACCTAAAAGGGGCATTCGATAATGTTGAACATGACCTCATCATTCGCAATGTTGCACATTCACACTGTGGAACTCGCATGTACAACTATATCCGCGCATTTCTTCTAGATCACACAGGCACCGTAGGAATGAGACCGCATCGATCCGGTACGATTCGCCTTGTAAGACGTGGGACACCCCAGGGCTCAGTTCCTTCCCCTACGCTATTCAATATCGCGCTCGCAGAGCTCCCGCGGCTACTTGACCAGATCCCTGATGTCGTCCACGCTATTTATGCGGACGACATTACTATCTGGTCGACACGGGGTTCCGACGGAGCCATCCATGACCGACTGCAGCAAGCAGTCGATACAGTTTCCGAGTACGCGAGAAAATGCGGCTTAAGATGTGCTCCGGAAAAGTCGGAGCTCATAATCATTCGCCCCCGGAGCCGTTCCTCTACTCCCCCTATCACTGTGCACGTGGATGGCACACCGATACCACAGGTTAATCGTGCTCGTATCCTCGGCCTACACGTCCAAGCGGATGGCAGGTCAAACTGCACTGTTTCCCTTCTATCCAGACAGATTGAGCAAATTCTGGCCATGATCCGGAGGGTCTCCAACAGGCGCTCGGGCCTTCGAGAAGAGGACCTGCTGCGCTTGGTGGAGGCATGCGTGATCAGCCGCCTTACATGCCATCTCCCATTTCAGCGGTTGACCCAAGCGCAACAACTTCGTATAGACGCAATGATTGGCAAAGCGATGAAGCTGGCCCATGGCCTCCCGATTTATACTTCCACACGCCGTCTCCTTAACTTAGGGACACATAACACACTAGGCGAGCTGCTAGAGGCACACTGGGTCAGCCATCGCCAGCGCCTCCTACTCACTCCTACTGGCCGCCATCTTCTCACACGGCTAGGATACTCTGTCCCACCCCTTGAGTCTGAAACCCGTCCAACGATCTTGTCGTCAGCGATACGCCAAGCACTAAGTATTCATCCATTGCCACGTAATATGCACCCCGAGCATGAAAAAGGGCAGCACAAAGCCCATGTACGATACATTGGCCGCATGCTTGCAAACATCCCGGAAACACATACTTTATACACGGACACATCATGCACTCAAGAGGGCTATACCTCGGTAGTTTTGGATGGCACCGAATCCCTGAGAGACTGCTGCAATGCACGGAACAAATGCCGCTTATGGAGAAATTCTCGGTGTTGCTCTCGCAATTCGACACGCCATCCGTGTTCCTGAGGAAGTGTATATATTGACAGACTTGCAACAGGCATGCCGGGCATTCCTATCAGGACATGGCATCCCGAGAGCGGCGCACCAAATTCTCAAACGGATCCCGAAAAATACACCAACTACACCTCCCCGCATCCACTTACTCTGAACCCCTCGTCATACCTCGCTGCCGGGTAACGAACGCGCACATGCGGTTGCCTGAGAAATTTCCCTCCGGGTGACTCGGCGTGGTGAGGCGACTAGTTCAGAGTGGGGGGATCCCTTGCTCCATTACAAAGACATACTCCGTCATTATACCCGCATTCGTCGCACCCACGCCGCACCACCGCCGTCCTTCTTGCGGGAGGAAGCAGTGGCATTACGCCAGTTACAAACCGCAACTTTTCCAAATCTTGTCTCTCTCAATAAATTCTACCCACACTGTTATGCAGATCATTGCCCTGGCTGTGGCAGCTCGCCCACAATCTTCCACGTCACAATTGAGTGCACTGCAAACCTCTTTCCTCCCTTGCCAACTCTCCTTTACCCCCTACGCAACAAAGAGCTGTGGGACGATGCCCTCCGCAACGGACCTCCCGAGGTCCTCCGAGCTGTGATACAACGGACTCGAAACATCGCCGGAATCATCTTAGGGACCCTGGACTGAGGGTTCCTCCCACACTGCTCTCACCATTCAGATATTATTAATAAAGATGTTTTACTCTCTCTCTACAAAAAACTTTCGCACTTTAAGCAAAAAAGGAAGTTCTAGAAAAAAAGCACGAGATTATTCCTAATTATATATTGATTACTATATACAGTTGACAAAATAATTAGACAAACCATTTAACATACAACAAAATACTATGTATAATGCCGTCACAACTTTGTCATGATCCTGAACAATTCCCAAGCTGTTTATAACAGCTTTCAAGCAATGAACCTCTCTAGGGAGTTTCTTTCCAGAGAGTAAAGCAAAATTAAATAAAACTACATGCACTTTCTTACTTTATGCCACAATATACAGTTTTCAGAACATGTGGACAGCTTTATGCCCACCAGCACTGCTCTTATTGTAGTCTCTCAAATACAACCTTGTAAGCTTTTGCAACAATATCTGCCACTCATGACCAGCTAATCACAGTGATAACGTCGAGGAAGAGCAAAAATAAAAATAATTGGAATAGAATCATTACGTTATCCTGGCCCTGGACATGGCGAAATTCTGCCATATTGTCAAATTCACATTTTTTTCACCTCTCGATTGGCTCACAGGGTGACTACACCCTCTCGCCTTATTTGGTTATATTTATGTCACCAGGTTTTTATCAGGAAGTGCTTGGGCGCCTCCAATATCATTCATTGAATAGGTCACTTCATTGTAAATGTCGCGCACTTCACCGCTCACAATAGAGCAAGCACCGAATTATTACCTCATTATACAATTCATTTCATTGCAGAGGCACTCAGCTGTGTACATGGCTCTTCAGCCTATAATGCTGGCTGTTTTTTGCACATACAGTATAGCATAGCAGTGGCATTTCTTGGTGGATGCATTTTATTACCTCCTCTAAGTGTACTAGTGCCTTCAATAGCTTTAACCCTTTTCATGGCAGGGACGAGTCTCTCCTGCCCACATGGCTACTCCAAAATATGCCAGTATCACACGTCCAGGCATTTGCCTAGTGAGTGCCATAGAAGAGTGGCAGTTGTTTCATCATTTTGGTGTGAATACGGTGCTATTAATTATACAACACCAGCTTCCCACAAAGCAATTTCTTAAGGTGCAGTTGGTGGACATGAAGCGTAAGTCTTGTTGCCAGCGGTTTTAAAAATGGCGGCTGTAATGATGCCGGCTGTCTTTTCAATGCCAGAACCATGGTGCTTCTGGATGTTCCTTCACCCCAGATAAACAAATAGACCCAAGAAGCTCTTGCAAGTCGTACTCAGAGCTTCCACGTAGTACAATGATGAGAAAGATTTAGAGCCTGTGGAAACTTCTATCACATGCAGGGCTGGGCAAAGATACCTTGCAATTGTATCATAAGACGATACATGATGCTTGGGCAACAAGTATTTGAGATCCAGTTCCAAGACATTACCGCAATTATTGTATCTGATATGATACTTTACATTAGTATTTTAAGATACTTCCATAGATTCACAAATTTCTTATTATAGATCTATATAATGCAGAGAAAATGCGTATCCGCAGAAATATTTGCTTGGAAATTTGTTAACTCCGACCAATATTGTTTATTTTTAATGAAATGTGTTAGTATCTCCAAATTTTTGTCTTTCTTGCTCAAAGTATGGCTTTCATTATAAAATAATTTATTGGGATTGCTTTAGCTGCTTAATCTGAGAGCTCTTTATGCACTGCACTGTCAGCGGTTTTTGATGGTTGCGTTTGTAATTGTGGGAGTCGCTGCTCTGCTTGCCGACCAGCTAGCGGGTGGCCATTGAATTACAAGGACACCAACAAGAAGCCTCTAAGAAGCACCTTTTTCAGGAAACGTAGCAAAAGAAAGTGGACCTGGAAAACCCCAATGGTGAGACAAGAAATGAAATTGATTTCATACTTTCTGCCGATCCCAGCATAGTGCAGCATGTAGAAGTGATAGGTAGGGTAAAGTGCAATGATCATAGGTTAGTGAGGGCTAGGATTAACCTCAATTTGAACAGAGAAAGAGTAAAATTGGTCAAGAAAAAACAGGTCAACTTAGAGGCAGTAAGGGTAAAAGGTGAAAAATTTACGCTGGTACTAAACAGAGAGATGATTATGACGACATAGAGGTAATGAATGAAACCATAACGAGGGTGGCTTCAGAGGCAGCAATTGAAGTGGGAGCAAGGCACCAAGGCCACAAGTAGGCACACTCTCCCAAGTAACAAAGGACCTAATAAAGAAACAACAAAGAATGAAAGTGTCCAACTCGAGAGATAAGACAGAATTCGTTGAACTGTCAAAACTGATCAACAAAGCGAAAATAAGTGATATTAGAAATTATAACGTGAGAAAAACTGAAGAAGCCGTAAAAAATGGACGCAGCCTGAAATCAGTGAGAAAGAAAATTGGCATATAGGACAAACCAAGATGTATGCACTGAAAGCTAAGCAGGGTAATATCATAAGCAATATATAGTATATATAGTCGATATAGTAAAAGCCTAAAAGCCGCGGACGAGTTCTACACTGACCTGTACAGTACTCAGAGGAGTCAGGATCCCTCAATTAGAAACAGTAATGAACAGGATACAGAAACTCCTCCTATATCTCTCGATGAGGTCAGAACGGCCTTGCAAGACATCAAACAAAGAAGAGCGGCAGGAGAAGATGGAATAACAGTTGACTTAATCAAAGATGGAGGAGACATAATGCTAGGAAAACTGACGGCTCTCTATACGAAGTGTCTATCGACTGCAATTGTCCAAGAAAACTGGAAGAATGCAAACATTATACTAAGCCACAAAGAGGGAGACATTAAAGAAGTCCAAGTCCCAAGTCCTTATTTTCCTTTTTCTGGGGAAACAATCTATTCATTAGCTTACTCCAAGTATTATATAAAATATTTACCAAAATAATCTCCAATAGAATAAGGGCAACACTGGACTCTCCAAAGAGTCAACACTGGAGTTAACCAAGGGAACAGGCCGGTTTCAGGAAAGGATACTTCTACAGTGGATCACATCTATGTCATTAATCAGGTTATAGAGAAATCCGCATAGTACAATAAGCCTCTCTTTATGGCTTTCATAGATTACAAAAAAGCATTTGATTCAGTAGAGATACCCGCAGTCATAGAGGCATTGCGTAGTCAAGGAGTACAGACCACTTATGTAAGTACCCTGGAAAATATCTGCAGAGATTCCACAGCCACCTTAATTCTACACAAGAAAAGTAGGAAGATACTTATAAAGAAAGGGGTTAGACAAGGAGACACAATCTCTCGAATGCTATTCACTGCGTGCTTGGAAGTATTCAAGCTATTTAACTGGGAAGGTTTAGGAGTAAGGATCGACGGCGAATACCTCAGCAACCTTCAGTTTGCCGATGACATTGTTCTATTCAGCAACACTGCAGATGAGTTACAACAAATGATTGACGACCTCAACAGAAAGAGTGTAAGAGTGGGGTTGAAGATTAATACGCAGAAGTTAAAGATAATGGTAAATGACCGGGCAAGGGAACAAGAGTTCAAGATAGCGAGTCAGCCTCTAGAGCCTGTGAAGGAGTACATTTACCTAAGTCAACTAATCACATGAAACCCTGACCATGAGAAGGAAATTCACACAATAAAAATGCGTTAGATCGCATACGGCAGATATTGTGAGCTCCTGACTGGGAGCTTATCGTTATTGAAAAGGAAAATATACAATCAGTGCATTTTACTGGTGCTGACATATGGGGCAGAGACTTGGAGACTGAAAAAGAAGCTTGAGAACAAGTTAAGGACCGTGCAAAGGGCGATGGAATGAAGAATGCTAGGCATAACTTTAAGAGACAGAAAGAGAGTGGTTTGGATCGGAGAGAAAACGGGTATAGACGATGTTCTAATAGACATCAAGACAAAAGAACGGCACTGGGCAGGTCATGTAATGTGCAGATTAGATAACCGTTGGACCATTAGGGTGACAGAATGAGTACCAAGAGAGTAGAGGACGGCGGAAGACTATGTGGTGCAACGAAATTACTAAATTTACTGGTGCTAGTTGGAATCGGTTGGCGCAGGACAGGGGTAATTGGAGATCACAGTTAGAGGCCTTCGTCCTGCATCCTGCAGTGGACATAAATAGGCTGATGATGATGATGCACAATGGCACAAATACTGCTGTGGAGTTTTATCTTGTCCGTACACACGTTACCATTTATGCAATACTGGATCACCTGACAGGTGTATAGCAGCAACATCGGTAGCAACATTTCTTGTGACTTATCATGTATACAGAGGGCACATAAAACTGAAATGACCTTCGATATTCTACTTATCTGCTTGCATAAAGTGTTAGCAACATATTCATTAACGTCCAATCCTTTTATGATTTTTCTTTTACGAGAAAACTTGCCTCTCAACGTTTCATACATATTGTAGTCACAAAGCACCACGTAAGAGAAAATTTGATAACTACACTATAGCAGCATCAGAATTTGTGCAAAAGACGCCGCACGCATTGGCATACGCAGCATAGTACCATGGCTATGAGCAAGTGTCATGGCACCGATGCAACTAAAAACAAAAAATAAAGAAAATGAAAGATCGGCTGTGCGCATGTTTTTGTTGAGCCCCATCACATGACAGTGCTCAACCAACAGGGACACGCAGACTTCATCACCTGCCGTCGCTGGAGGGCTCTAGTAGAAAGATAAAAGAATGTCACTGCCTTTAGTTTTACTGTACTCGGGCGGCTTAGTGGCAGCAGTGTCAGTTTGAGAAACGGAGTTCAGCCAATGTTTACAGTTTCCCACGGTAATGTTGCAATAGCAGTAGCTTGTATCTTAACATTAATAAGATACCCAAACATTCTTTCATCTATGGAAAATACAGCTACTGATACACGTCTCACCAGACGTATCATGGTAGAGATACAAGATACCCAAAGAGTATCTAGGATACATGTACCTTCGATACAGCCCAGCACTGGTCGCATGGAAGCGGCTCGACTAATGCTTTGCTGCTGGTGCCTATGGGACCTGCTGCCCGCGCCACGCCATCAATGTGTCACATGGACGAAAGTAAAGGCACAGTTTACTTTTATTCCAAGAAATATTGTGTTTTATATAGGCTGTTTCTGTGACCTGGCCTATCTGCAACGCAAGACCATGAAAGAATAATGGATTGTAAAAAGCAGAATACAAATCAACATGATATTGCAATAATAAATGCTGTTCACAATGAATGTCATAAAAAGAACTACGGAAATTCCGGTGGCTTTCTGAAAAAAAGGTATTTGGGACAAAAAAGGTTAAGTAAAACAAAAATCGCTCTCTAGAAAGGTGCACCCTAGCTTGGAGGCAGAAATATCCCTTTCAGCAGTGGTAGGGGACACACTATGTTTTAACCATTGATGAGCTGCCCCTTTTCTGTGCCTCATTCGCGACCTCCTTCTGTCGATATATTATTACTTCATTCCTTATCATCCCTTGATGTGGAGACATGCTTATGGCTGTGCACGCCATGTAGCGCCTTGCTACAATAAAGCCACTGCTGTTAGTCGGTGCTTGTGTTGTCTCCCTTTTCATATGTCCTTGCCACCCTGTCTCGTACTTCAGAAACCATGCAATCACTTTGTCAATGCTTGCGCTTTATTTCACATTTGGTGTAATTTATTCACACAGAAGGCAGAATAAGTATAGTTTAACACACAGCACACGCTCCATAAATCTGTGACGCAACATATTGATGCATACCCATGGAACACAAATATTTATCATACTGAACAATGGTTTGTGCATTTGTAGACATCTCTTAAAAAGGTAAGAAAACAAAAACACACATCTTAGAGGTATCATCGCCATTTACTTCCCAAAGGAAAGATCCACTGCCTGTAATAAGCATGACTCAAACTTGCTACGTATGTGCTAGCTATAAAATACATCTTACACCTTGTTAAGCTAAAAGGAAAAAGAAAAGCATGTACACTTCACTTTAACTACAGTTCTGCAGTACTCTTGAATAGACGACACCATGAAAATTACACCTGCAACAATAATGCCCACTGAGGGCAGGCAAGCCTTTTTTCATCAGCGTCGCTGTGACGACCAGATACTTAGGAACTGCACTGTAAAACTGCTTTCTGCATTGCATGGACACTGCACACACACATACAAGAACCCTCACACACACATGCAGTAATTACAGTCTCTAAGTGCTTCTCGTGAAGTCAAAGGAGAAAACAGTGCACCAGAGACAACTTGCTGGTCAGGTACACAAGGTGAGAAGGCTGCTCTCTAGTGTTTAGAAGACAATGCCATTGAGTCTATGCCAGACTAGAAATAAATGTAAACATTCTCGCCCACACTAAGCTTCTGCTGATTCTAAGCATAAGCAGTGTCACCGATAGTGACTAGAATCTCGCCACTTTCAATAATACAGCGCAAAGCAAAGTCGTAAGCACAGTGACCACGCTATAAGCCCAAAGCAGAGTCTAAATCATGCATGACGGGACATTCTCATGTAAATGCCTAAATTTTTTGCAGTGAAACACAATAGCCTTGAGCTTTGCGTGCCATAACAGAAATTTCGTATGTACATCAATGCCACATGAGCACACAAACACGTCACACAAGGAGCTCACAAGAGTGGAATGACTAGCCCATGTAGATGCCTCTGACAAGCTTTCATGCAAAGTGTGTGGCATCAGTCTGACAAGCACTGTTTTGCATCTTCATGCTGATCCATAAGAAAACACACTGCTGATTTGTAAAGTAGCACTTCCAGAAAAGAAACAGAAGGGCATTAATAAGTACAAATTAAATTCTGCTCTATAACAAAGTATAAACAAGTATGGCAAGGAGACACTACAGTGTCCACCAGATGCGAGAGCACCTGACGAAATGACAATGAGTCCATGGGACGTCAGCACCTACGCTTATGGCTGCAGCATTCAATTTACAAGTGCCTGTGGTCTTACTTTACATGTAAAACATTCCACATTGCTTTCATGTAGTCTTTGACTTAACCACTGGCACCATGTTTTGCAGTTTCGTATGTTAACTGCCGCTAACTTCATGGACAACTTCAAATAGCAAGCGAAATAACAGCCATCATATTTGAAGCAAACAATGCTGCAAACTCCACTTTGAAGAGCTTATTCTCGTAGTGTCCTAATGCATTAGAGGTCAAACTAATTTAGACTATCAAGGGAGGTTGGTGAACAAGCAGAACCACCACACAAACAAATTTCATTCTTCAGAAGGATATTCAAGGCAATGGCCCTCAGCACTGCGTGCCACGCGTGCAAGAACACTAATGACTTACATCTCACAATTAAAACAGGGCCGTACTCATGCAGTGCAACATTGCAGATACTTATCTGCTGACCTGGCCACTGCGTGAGCAATGCCCACAGTTCCATTTCATCATCTTTCAATACCGAAGCAAGAAGAGAAAGGCTACTTGCTATTTCCGACACATCCATGGATACACCAGTGTGCATGTCAGCCAACTTTCATGGCCCATGGAGTTGCACACTGCTGTGACTTGCTAAAGATAACACAATGACAAGGCACTCAAACATACGCACGAGATGCGCCATGTGTACATTGTTTTGCACACATTCAGCGTGTGGTGTTGCCAGATGAGACTCACTGTTTTACGACACACTGGCATCTGTCTGGCTTTGCCATGTTGCCTGTTCTAAATACATTTAATAGTTGCATAATCTGATGCACAAAGCAGACATGACCTGCAGACTCAGGATGGCCCAGGCAACAGTGAATCCAATACTAGTTCACTTTATGGCATAGGACACTGTGTCAAGGAGTGCTGCACAAAATGAAACCATTATTCAAACATAGCATCTGTCTGCTTATTTCAGCTGACATGCATGTTGTATAAACGACAGCCAGAAAGGCCAATTCATGCGGCACTGAAATTTTGAGCCCGTGCAGTTTGCAACATGCACACCTTTTAATTATGCTGCTGTTGGAATGCGGGCACGGTTGAAGCAACAATCTTTCACTTAACAGCATAACACAAGAGCCACTGAGCCATTGCAGGGACTGCTTGAATAAGCCCTTCACCTGACGAGCATGTTGTGTTCTTTGTCGCTTTCCTTTAGCGCTGTGAAACAATAACACCATGCCATCAGGGGCCGTAATTTGCAACAATCGTTTTCACTATCCATTGTTTCTGCACTTCATCACTGGCTGGCATGATGGCGTGCCTTCCTTATCAGCCATCCACTGACGATCAGAAATGAATAGAATACCAGGAAGAGTCCTTATGTAATATTGTCCGAGCTAATTATTGTGACACACGACAGGCTGACTATACAGAGAGGAATGCAGTAGAAGAAAGACGGAGCAAAACGGAATTAAACGTGACAGATGGTTGCATGTATTCAAATTATTACTCCCAATAAAAAGAAATGCATGCGTAGTTGTCACAAGCACAAACTAGTGGCACAAGCAATACCATGACTGTGACATCACACTGCTGCACTGTACGGCAGAGTCTAAAAAGGTAAATCCATCAGAAAAACAAATGGAGCAATCTTGCTCGTGCCACTCATTCAAGCTTAAACACATGCGTGTGTCTTCTTATTTTATCTTGGGAGACACAAAAAAAAAGGACAGTACTCAGTCATTCTTGTCTGGTGTGTCCTATTATTTAGTGGTTTTACAGTGTGCTAGTTGTATTCAATGACCACACTTTTCCAGTATGTAGAAACGGCCGACAAAAAGGAATAACACAAGCACCAACTTCAAACTAAACTTCTATTACTGAGATTATGTTCCTTTTACACAAAGATGCAATCCGCAAACACTTTTTTTCTATGCCTTTTGTGCACCTGCACATCACTTTTCTTTTTGTGTACAAATAACAACCTTGGTAATAGAAGTTTAGTTGGAAGTTAATGCTTGTACTTGTTTTATCCCTTTTATGTCCGTCATTATTGCATGCTATAAAAGTTTCGTTGGTCGGTAGCACCAACACCTCCTAGACAAGTTCGCAATTCAAGCACTGCCAAAGTTCAAACAGGCAACAATGTGTGTATATGGACACACGGATAACTTACTCATACATTTAATTGACAACTGCACGACAAATAACCCACTGAATAACTAGTACAAGCAAGAGCAAAACGTGAACAAGGTGAATGCAGAAGCCGACGTTTCGACAAGTGGACTTGTCTTCTTCATCTCCCGCATTCCCCGTCTTTTCTCTAGTACAAGCAAGAGCGACTTGTATCGCACTGCAAAGGTTGCGAATGCCACGAAATGAAAGGCACTTGGCATAAACCCGACAAATAGTTGTTTTCACATGCGGTTGTTGTTTGTGTACTTGTTCGCTATAGTGTACTCTATAACCAGGTGTCCTTTCCCATAAGCACAAACACAGGATTATGTACCAGGGGTACAGTGTTGCACTCTTGCTTTGCATTTCCAGTGATTTTCCATTTTTTGCATTGACTTGTTTGTGTGCATTCCGTATTGAAGTGTTCTGCAACAGCACTATAGAAAGAGCCGCTTAGGCTTTTCGTGCACCAGATGTTTCTGTATGCCATCTTTCTTTTCTTGCACTATGTCTTGCCTGTTTTGTGAGAAATTGTGCAAACCATGAAAACTTGAGGGTCTCAATAAACACCTACGTTCTCCCAGAATGTGCCGATCTCCACTACAAAGCACCTAGCTGCTGTCGATGCATGAGCACCGCAGACCGCAACATACGACCAGCTTTTCCCTCACACCAGCAGCAAGGGGCGCCAAGTCAGCCAGCTGGCGGGTAGGGGGACGTGGTGGACATGATGACACGCAGGCCTGAAATGTCTAGGAGGTGTGTGTAGTGCTCGGCCCATTGCAAGCCAAACCAACACCCACTGGCCTTCGCTCTGCACAGGGTATATCTTCTAAGCACATAGTATGCGTAGCTCATAGGGGTGTGTGAATATTCAAAAATTTCAAATAACAAATTGAGACACGTCGTATTAGGCTCGGTCTTCGAATCGAATAGTCACTATTTGTAAAAAAAAATGTTTATCAAATAGTCTTTCAATATTTTAAAACATCAACTGGGCACAAGGAAAGAAATAATTTGACCAAAAATCCATTAATTTTCATGGAAATGGGCATAGCATAGGCATAGAACTTGAGAACACAAGTAGTGGTACAGGCTACGTTGCTCAAGCAGCCAGACTTGACCAGCTTTCCAGTGATTACCTGCACTCTCAAAATAGTCCTGTGTATGCAAACAAGCTTCTTAATTATTCCTAATACTCCATTTGTTGTTCTTAATAAACAATGTTCTATAACATGCAAACAATAACAGAAACTTGCTAATGTTATATTGTTTTACATCAAATGTGAAAATTGCTGCTCATTATTCGAAAGCATTCGATATTTGATTCGCTTCGGCCATTATTTGATTCACATTCGATAATTACTATTCGCACACTAGGAGTTTACGAAAACGAAGAAACAGGTTAACGGGTGCCCCCAGCACAAAACATGAAAAAACCAACCAGTAGGTGCCCCCACGGAGAGAGAATGGTGCAGGCACAGCAAGACGGCAAGTGGATGGTGCGTTGTTTCCTAGGCGAATGCAAAACCTGTGGAATCTGCCTCTGACAGTATGAGAGTCTCCTAAAAGATATGCAGATGAGCTGCAACTCTGCAGTGCCTGATGTTGACAAACAGGTGCAAAACCATGAACAAATTTGCATGTTCTCAAACCCGTGCAGTTCTGCAAGATGTGCTCTTGCTATTTCACTTTAGAGCAAGACTCAGTTATGTACGATGAAATACACATGATCGATTCGATTTGCTCTTATTCTACAGGAAAGGGTTGGTTATTAGAAGACAAAGAAAAGTGCTCTTAAAGCTAGCTAGGTCGAGCCTTAGGGTCCTTTAGAATGCAATGTAACCAATGTTCATTAAAAGATCGTTAACAAGTCTAGAGCATGCGCGGTCCAAATTTTTTTACATCACAGGAGAACCAGTGCAGGAACTTGGAGCTCATTTTTAGTTTTTTGTGTTTTTTTTTTCTAGCTTAATAAGATTCTGTACCCTGATGTTCCTGGTATTCTGGAAATGTAATTTAGCTAACCAGTTTAACACAATTGTCTTTGTTGCCCCTTTAAATTGTTTAAAGTGCGATAAGACAATATTCCATCATAATTTTGAGTGAAAATCAGAAGCGATACTTTCCTTTTTTTTTAGAAATGAACTTTGAACCTGCATTTTCCTTTAAGGAGCTTTTAAGAGGCCTTTCCAATTGCCAGCTACTCTCTCGACAGCTTGAAAAGCAAAAAATTCCAACTCGCCGCTTGATTCAAAGCATAGCATAGGCGAAGCTCCAGTCATGGCTATGTGGTGCTAGCATCAAAAGTGACCTCAAGAAGCTTTTCACCATCGCCATCTGCTGACCTGTTGGTTCGCCCTTTCCCAGTGTCAAGGGCTCCTAACGCTAGTACCACGTGCAAATGTGCACCCAAATTACACTGGCTATAGAAGCAGACACAAAAGACAGTAGTAGCAGTACAACAAGGAGCAACACAAGCAGGACTGGTATCCAAAACACAAGTGACAGCTCACTGCCCACTCCTTCTGGCATCCACAACCTCATGACGCCATGATAACCCTGTTGATTTGGACTTGGCTGCTGACTATCTACGAGTACAATACCAGTAAGTTCAATTCACTAAAACTAACACTTACTTCAGCCCATTTAAATGGGCCCTTCAACACTTTTGAGAGAGCTTGTAGACCAGCACTGATAGGAGCATCACGATGAGGCAATTTCGTGCACTTTCTGCGAAGGATGTGACATCAATGAGTGGCATTATGATCACCTGTTGAAAATGCAATGTGCAATTAAGTTTGCACAATAATTCAAATAGGGCAAAAAAAGAAAGACAGGGCATTGCGTTTTCAGATGATTTTAAGCACCGTACAGCCACAGGCAAGATGTCACAACTACGGCAATAACACGTCAACATTCCGAGCACATGGCATACCCATGGCCACCTTGCGGATGCTGTTGTAACTGTAGAAGCAATGCTATGAATTTGGAAATAATATTGTGCACTGCCCAACAGCGCAAGCCACAGGATCAACACGTTGAGCTGGCTTGCCAAATTATGGTGTGACAACTTCCTTTCACTGATAACTGATGATGCTGTCACTATTGGGCAGCACACTATGATGTCACGAGAGCGTGAAATGTGGGATTCAAAGTCACGAAAACTCGAGCTGAGATCACTCACATTTTTCTCGTTTGTCTTTCTTTTTTAGACCAATAACTTTTGTTTGTGTGCGTTTATTACCATAATCCCTTTTTCAGTCAGTTCTTTGACATGCGAAGAAAAGGCCTAAAGCAAAAATGGTGGCCTTCAAAAAGTGTTGCAGGGCTCCTTTAAGAGAGAGCCACAAGCACACAATATTCAGCACTGAGCGACTCTATTTTAGAGATCTTGTGTGACTCAATGGCGTCATAGCACCCCTGGGCTGGCACTGTGCCAAGGCAACTGTGCAAGGAACACGGTTGCACATAGATGCCAATGCATCTGGCTCACAGAGTTATGTAAAATCTGCCCACTGAGCAAGATAAAAATAAAATTGTGAGCATCCCTTTTTCCACTGTGACACGGACGTACCATAGTGAATCACTGGCCAAATTGTTACCACGCGCAGCTGGTGTTCTATCACGATGAAGTCAAATTCTACCAAAAAAGTTTAGCTTATAATTTATCATGCACTGTTTGTTATCCATACAAATTATTGCATGTTGGATTAGGATACAGCAATGTCCTGATGTGTAGATACCATCTTTCTATAAAAAAAAATCCCTTCAGTACAGTGTGAACATTGTTCACCTTAATTTTACTGACACATTATTTCCTTGTCATAAAATAGTGTGAAGCACAGGTTCAATTTTCGTTCACTTTGTCTTCATTTCTTTGCTAGTGAACAATTAAGTGCAAGGTTTTTCTGGTGTATGCACACAACACAGTGACTCGGGCACTCACAGCTCCAACAGGTGGCCTGCTCAGTGTTGGTGCACAAGCTATTTTCTACAATCACTTTTGTTCACATTGCCATTTTTGCTTAACAATTATGAACAGGCAGACGTTGCCTTTGCTCTGTATACCAGAAAACAAATGTGTGATTTTGTTTCTAATTCTTTGCTAATGTTCACATCTGGCCTGTAAAATTGTTACCATATACACAGGCCCTCAGATACACTCAAGTGGTTATAATTCATGCTACAATTCGGGTTGATGCCCATTTTTCCCGTTTATGTGCTCCCCATCGCCTTGCGGGCTTCCACAGAACTCATTTGCAATAACCAGTGTCCCACTGTCTCGAGTTGTCGATCAATTTGTCCTCGCTCTACGATCGGCTAGCCTCCTGGTTAGCTCCGAAGGTAGAGCGACCGCCCTGGAAAGGCATTGGTCCTGGATTCGAGTCCCGGACCAGGACGAATTTTTTTTAACTGCCAGGCTTTTTTTCTGAGAAAACCGTATGGGTTTCCTTTGTAGCTTCGTGCTACAATACGGGTGGATGCCAATTTTTCCCTTTCATGTACTCCACTCCACTTTGCGGGCTTCCGCAGAACTGGTTTGCCGCACTCAAGTGGTTTGCAACTGCTTTTCACCTATGAGACACTCAGCTTATGCTGGAAGTAAAAGATTGATTGAAATCTTATGAAAGTGATTGCATCCCAGAAAGTGATTGAGTATACAGCCCCAGGCTTGTGCTGAACCATGTGAAGGTTCAAGCCTCGAACTTTCACGCAGGTCTTGTAAGAAAATAAATCTGGCATTACAATCATTCAGCCACTAGGGATAATGGTTTGGGAGTAACTGAATACTGTGCAAGTGAGAGCTAGGTTTAACTGGCTCTTCTAGCTAAACCAGCGGCTTGCTTGCATTCAAGCAGCATTTCGTGGTGCCACACACATGGGTGCACTGCTTGCCTGTTTATGCCAGGATTGCAACTGACAACCTCCCAAACTTGAAGTTTGTTTAAATCTCACGGACTTGACACCAGGTATGGTATCATTTCCCACTAGATTAAGAATGACTGATTTAGACGCCGCACACAAGCAAGCAACAGCAGACTTGAACCAGCAGAGACTGGCAAACAACGCACTGTATGCAGATCACAGTTAATTTGCTGTTGTCAATTTTGCTTCATACATGGACTTGTCTGAATAAACTTGCTCAATGCAGGCAGCCTTCTGGTGCACTTTCATCATGAGAAGACTTGCAAAGGTATGGTCTTAGTCAGACCAGCAAAACTTTTTCATGAATGGAACTTTTGATAAAACTGGATGAAATAATATTAAATCGTAGAACCAGTTTAATTTCCTAAATGTTATGGAAAATACGGGAAAGTTGGCAGGAATGCAGGATAAATCGGAAGTACATGTTGCCTGTGGCAATGTCAGGTGAAATGCTGATGATTTCACTGTGACAAAACATCAGTGCCATCTGCCCTTACCAGGGCAAGACATGGAAAACCATGTTTCACTCTAACAATGACGATGCTACCATTATCCAGCTGAAAAATCTACATTTTTACGTTTGGCATCAACACACACGGTGCATGCTAATGAAGTTATTCTGGACAAAGCAGAAAAGGAATGCACCTGAACTTGCACACTAACAAAGTGACACCTTTCTGCAAAACTTGAAGTTAGTTGGTTCAGTCAAAGGTCGTTTGTGTGCGATGCCCTCGCTCGACATTCAGCATGGCTGGACTGCAAACACACGGCAGCTTCTCCGTGTGTGCGACCTGGAACCTACATGACAGATGAGCAGCACGACAAACGGAACAAAGGATTCTGCATTCATTTTCCGTCATGAAGTCACACCAATGGGCTCAATTTCATGCCCTTTGTTCCTGCAGTTAAGCTTAACAATTGCAAATAATTCATTGGATCATGTAATTATGAGAGAATAAATAAACAATGGCTGTTAACACTTTGAGTGCCTTTTTTTTTGCAAAATGCGACCCCTGCGGATTTATCTTTTTTATTGCGGATTGAAAATCTTCAGAGTGGCCTATTTCAAAGACTATTTAGCATAATTTTTTTTTATAGTAACCATAAAGTGAGAAAATCAACCAACACACACATTCTTTGTGTAATCGAACTGTGTATGTGAGTGCACGCAGGAAAACTAAATGGTTGTGCACCCATCAGAGAAACCAAATGGAGAGAAACGTGCAGTAATTTGTTGTCCCATTATGAAGGGAGGGCAATCAGTTTTCACGAGTCCCTAGAAAGGGAACATCATTCATGGAAGCATCATTCTTCTACCACGGCATCATTTGTATATACTAGCACAAAACTGTGAAAAGATGTCATCATGCTCCTGTGAGCAATAAACGAGCGAGCATGTAGCAGTGGCTCTTTGAGAGGTTTCAAAAAAGATAGAATAGACGTGAGTTCCTGGAGTGTGACAAGGAAAAACAGCCCGCAAGACAATACCAAAAATAACTGCCGCACACCCACACACATACTGATGCATGAGTGGTTGCTGACGTGCCTGCATAAGCAAGCCGTGGAATGAAAACCCAGGCTACGGTGCAAGCAAACAATTCCCTGTATCCACACAGGGTGGCCACACTTGCTGGGCAACCGAGAGTTGAAAAATTGACGCGTTTTTCAAACATACAGATGGCATAGTAAATATACAGCGTCCATTTGGGACTTGTTCTCAGCACCGTATAGTTGTGTTTGGCCCTAAAAGAGTGAAGAGTATGCGTGTTACTAAATCAAGACATCACGTGATCAGTAATGCTCACCATGGGTATCCCATTTTTTATATTCTGTACAATTATTTCTCTCTGAAATACTCTGAAGCAGCAGCAATGCGAGTCCGCATAAGACTAATTACTATGTAATTAATTTTCAATGTCGTACAACATCAAGGTTAGTACAAGAAGTCACATGGACATCTGAAGCTGGAGAGATGATTACACAGATCTAAGCACAGCCCGTTATCCCCATGCTTGTTGAACTGACATACCACCAGCGAAAGCAGGCAACAATGCTACATTTTCTTTTAGTATAGAACCCTATGAAGCAGGCCTTCACAAGATTAACATAAGCAGCACTTAAACGTGTACCTATTCAACTGATGAAATTGGCTAGATAAGGCTCTTGCAGTCTGCTTATGTTGACATCACTTACCCAGTTCCTTAAGAGGAAGCTTTAGCTTGAGTGCTCCCATCTAAATACATGTAAAAGGAGAATTCGTTTTTCTCGGCAACCACTGCACCAAATTTGACGAGGTTTGTTGTATTTAAAAGAAAAACTCAAAATCTAGTGACCGTTGGTTTCGAAATTTTGAGTTAGGTTGTCAATTTTTTTATTAAAAATTAGCAAAAATCCAAAATTGTCAAAAAACGAAACTATCAAGTTTACAACTCTAGCTCAACAACTAAATATGATAATACAATTCTGTGAATTGCATCTAATAGTACATCTAAAGCGGACAAAATTGATATGTTACACACGAATATAAAAAAATTTAATAGGGAAATACAACTTTTGCAAAACCCTTGTAACCAACGTAACAAATTCACGTAAGATGTAAAATGACATATAGAATTTGTCTGCTTTGAATGGTCTAATGAATGCCATTTACAGAACCGTGATATCAGCTCTTGATGCAGAGCTATGAATTTGTAAACTTCGTGCTTCTATTTTTTTCAAACGGTCAAATATTTGAAAATTGTTTTAAGAAAATTCAAGCCCTAAATCGAAATTCCACTTCCAACAGTCACTAGAATTTAGCTTTTTCTCTCAAATGCAATAAATTTCGTTAAAACTGGCCCAGGGGTCATCTCAGAAAAACGTTTTTGCGTTTTACATATATTTGAATAGGCCGCGTCGGAGTTGGGCCCAAGCTAAAGCTTCCTCTTAAGCAGCAAACTTTACAAGCTCCATGTGCTAGTCAACATCACTATATGCACCCATGAATGCACGGAAAAAGCACAGTGTACACAATTGGCCTTTCTAAACAAGAGCGAACAAAGAGAGTGCCAAGCCACTAACGATCTACTGAGGCAGCACTGTGCGCAGAAATGTATGCAGTGTTATATTTGCTCACCACAAACCACCATTGGCAGACCCTTGAAATAGACTGCTGCATGAGGTGGTCCACATTGCTCAACCCATTTTGAGCTTTTGGCGACTGCGGACACAGGCAGCACTCGCAAGATGCTAACAAGCACTGCGCACTCAAAAGCAGGCAACAGCTGCAGAGAATGTGCCCACAAACAGGGCAGTGCAAGTCATCGCACACTTCCATATCGCTTATGCAGAACACAAAGAACAGATGACACCACAAAGTTCCTGTGAACTGGCCCCGGAAGCACTCTCAAGCGGAAATCTTCAAAACTTGCAGAGGCACGATGCCTCTCTTCAAACTGCGTTGTCCGGTGTGCAGGAACTCGCACGTAATTACGCAGATGGAAAGAGTGTCATGGCACATGGAGATGCACTAGTGCCCCAGTAGAGCGTTGGTTCCCAACACATGGCACACGGGAACATCAGGAAAGGCATATCTTCTGCCTGTGGTTTGCCTAAGCCAGCAGGTGTACGCAGCGGTCAGCTGACAATTATGTTTTCCAGACGACTGCAACGAGGCAGCAGGGCCCTTCAGCATTACAGCAAAGGCCAACGAAGCTGCCGTAGGACTTTCAAGCCAGTCCTAGGAGACTGTTCCCTTCCTCATTGTCGTCGTCCTCTTCCTCACTGGCCGGCAAAGAGGGAGCGTCCTCCGACGGGTGCTCCTCACCCACGTGCTGTTCCAGGCTCGACGACTCGGTGAACACCCGCTCACAGCTGGTGCAGGGATAGAGCACGTGGCCATCGCTGGAGACATGACGCTGCAGGTGCTGCATGAGCGCCTTCTTGCCAGCGAACGTGAGCTGGCACAGCGGGCAACTCATGGGCTGGTCCCGCTCCAGCTCGGCCACGGCCACGCTGGCCTCTGCGGCGGCTGCTGACACGCCATGGGTGCAGCGCAGGTGAGCCGCCAGGTGCTTGCCCTGGGCAAAGGACTTGGCGCAGTGCGGGCACTCGTGTCGGGGCTGGTCACCATGGGTGCGCATGTGGCGGTTTAGGCCGCTCTTGTGCGTGAAGCGGCGGGCACAGCACCGGCATGTGTACGGCTTCTCCCCAGTGTGGGTGCGCCGATGTACGGTCAGGTTGCGGCGGAACGCGGTCGAGTACTGGCAGAGGTCGCAGCAGAAGCGCCGTGTATTGCTCGGACCCGGTGACTGCCTGCCCAGCGCCACCACACGTGGGCCTGGAAGCGAAGCACAGTCACCACTTTAAATGTAGAATGCCACAGCACAGCAGCCATTATTCGCAGCTGTGGCAGCATTTACGACACCCGGATTGTTTTCCAAAACACCTCCCATTTTTCCTTACAGGAAAGACTTGATGCCATTTTCAAGCCAATTATAGTCTGTCCAATTTTATTTACCACATTGGCAAATTTCTTAACACAAGTTGCGGGTACAATACAATACCAGGTGCGTGATGACAGCCTGACTATTCCCAGCTCCCCACGAAGAAGGTAACAATAAAAAAACCTACAGTAAGAAACATTCAGCAATCATACATGAAAATGAATGCGAGTTTAAAACAAGCGTATGATGACATGTATGGCATATGATGACATGCGTGATGACACGTACGAACACAAAAAACAACTGCTACTTGTCCAGTAATGCTTGGGTTGCATGAAAAGTGTTAGTGCTACCCTAAAACACCATTGCAAGCTACGCAAGCTATCCGTGTTGCTTATCTCCACTAAAATAAAATAGGTGCCTTTTCACCAATAAGCACTGATCATATTGCTAGAGGAATGGAATGCAACAAGCATGACTCGCTGGCTTGCACTAAGCAGTGCAAATTCACTGCAGTGTTGCGAATGCACTACACATGGGTGGGCTTGACTCCATTCTCAGCTGAGCTAGGCAGCTCATACTTTCTGCAAATGCAGGCCACACTTATTTTGATATAACAGAAGGATGGATGTGTCAACAATGTTGTTCCCTGTTGTCAAAACAAGTGTGCACCGAATTCCCAGACAATATGATTCATTGTTCAAGCACTTCATTCGAGGCACAGAACTGTGAAAGAAAATGGAGCTCAAAAGGATAAGAAAACTAACAAGATCACAAGAGTGCAATCCCAAAGCTTCAGACTAACAGCCCTGCACTACATGATCTAAGTGCCACTCTCCTGACAAAATTATGTGGAATGTTTTCCATCGTTTGAGAATCATTTCAGAAGGATGCACCTTACAGATGAAAGGATTTTTCTTGAGGAGATAAACGCTCGCCACAGGCAACAAAAAAACTTTGTTCTTTTTGCTGCCACTGGCATGTTTATCTCCAAAAGAAATGTATGCCCTTCGCCAGACGATGTTTAATCACACCCTGGATTACTGCTAGGGATTCTAACAACAAGTTCATTATAATTACCCTCCTACAACACCCAAAACATACACTCCTGGCATGAAAAGAGGCTAGCCAGAAGACAATACCATCATGAAGTTTCTGCACCAGCTCACCATGACATCCTAAATTTTGACACCTGCCCAGTTAATTTTTTATTGGTAAAGATGGATTACACTGTACTCTAAAATGCTAAGCCCAAACCTGGTAAGTTTCAGGAACTGTTACTCTGCCATAATTGCTTGAATACAACAAATATGCTCTGAAATTAGTGACATCACACTGGAATGCTGGCACTGTGGCTCCAGCTTGACATTAAAAAAATGGAATTTTGACCTTCACTTTCTTCTTAACAATTGGCCTATAATTATGAAATTAATGAAAATAGAGTTTTGAAGGAATATTTTAGTTTAAATCGATTTAGTCTTTCTCTTTAGTGTCCCTTAAAATCATTTGCTTTTCATCTTGAAAAGTGTCCTGCAACTTTTCTAATACTTGTTGACTTCTGTCAAATGCACCTTCGGTCAAACCTACGACCGAAGTAGCTATGTGCTCTATCCAGTTGACTATCATGAATTTAAAGGTAACTCAAAGTGTTGGGTATAACATCCTGAAACAACACAGGAGTGCCGAAGTGGAGGGCTCTGGATTGATTTTGACCTGTGACCGCCTGAGGTTGTTTATTTGTGCACCCAAAGCATCATAGACGAGTTTTTCTGCTTTCCACCCACATCGAAATTCCGCAGCCGCAGCTGCAATCAAATCTGCGACCTTACACTCAGAAGCCCAACTACTGAGCAATTGCAGTGGCTTAACTCAGAAGTCGTTAATTTTTACTATCAGCCAGTGTTTGAAAGTCCCAACATATCACTATGCTTTCCTACAGGGAGGAAAACACCCTTGAATTAAAATACGTCAAGAATCAGGCTACTTATCACTAGAAGGAATTGCCAATGGGCACATTACGTGCTCATCTAATCAGGGCGTAAATGCTAAAAGGGACACTTTTCAGCTCAGAGTTATGATCCCATCCCATTTATGCTTAGGAACCGGCATAAGCAGTAGGGTGGGAAAAAAAAAAAAGAGACAAACAGAGACACACACAAATAGGATGAGCCACACTTACACTGGCATGTCTAACCAACTAGCTGAAACAAAAGTTCTGCTTCAAGAACACCCCATGCTATCTCCTTTTCCATGAAATCAACATCATCTACACAAGCACGGAAGACTGGACAGGGAAGCTA
Organism: Dermacentor variabilis; assembly: GCF_050947875.1. Lineage (NCBI taxonomy): Eukaryota > Metazoa > Arthropoda > Arachnida > Ixodida > Ixodidae > Dermacentor > Dermacentor variabilis. Next base: position 2,572,190 of record NC_134576.1, read on the forward strand.
AGCTGAGAGCAGCATGTTGGTTGCTTTAAGCACAAAGACCCACTAAGCAAATATAACTGGCATTAGAAGCGTCTGAACACTAGTTCTGACCCCCTAGCACAGGTAATTTTAAGTAAATACTCGTAATGTATAGCAAAAAAATATACAGATATCTTGGTCTTAGTATGCGAATATATTCCAACCCACCGGGTACTTATATCTTGTTCACGTAAATAGGTATAAACCACTGAAAATGTTCAATTGATTGCTAAATTGGACGTCACCAATTTTTAACTGATTTTTCACATCCCCGTGGTACTGGTCAACTCTACATTTGAGTTTGTTTATTCAGTATGTATGTCGCTGACTGTAAAGTTCTTTTGAGGGATGCACAGTGCCAAAAAATACTGTCTGCCGCAAGGTACGTGCTGTGGAGTTATGGGCGATAACGTTGGGAAATTGGACAAATACTTGCTTTTTGTCACTTCATCATCATCATCATGAAGTACTTTGAGCTTACCAAATAGATGTAGTTTAGCGCTGAAAATGTGTCTTTTTTTCTTTCTTCTTTCATACAGTCAAAAAAGCATGTCACAATAAAACTTATCACACAGCAACTGGTCACAACTTAGTGGGGCACGGCTTGGAAGGAAAGCTATGTGCCGTGTGCTAAAACAATGAACACCACAACATGAAACAGCACTACATGGACACCCTGCACTGCCTCATCAAGTGACCTCAACATGCTACTAAGCAACATTTTTTTTCTTCTCTGCGGTTTCCTATTGGCACAACACAAATCAACACAGCATTTCCATATGTGCCTAGCATACATACATAAACATCAATGTCCTGAGCGTGAAGTTCACTGAACAACAACATGTACATTGTGACAAAAATACAAATGAAAGCATTGATGTGTTTCCCAAGCTATACATTGGCTGCAAACACTGGCTTTGCCGTGCTTACAAGAGCTACAGGAAAAGCAAGCTTCTGGTCTTTGATTGCATCTCCAGTGGTACCTTTGTGACCTCTGCAGGCTTCTTGTCCTGCTTCACTCTGGAAGAAGACAACAAGTCGGGTCATCAAGTGCTGCTGAAATGACGACGGAGTCACATTAACATGAGATTATAGCCATCCTCCCATTTATGTCCACTGCATGAGAAAATCCTCTCCTAGTGATCTCCAGTTATCCCAGTCTTGCATCACTCGTTTGCAATGAGTGCAAACTACCTGGTGATACTGAGCCCATGCTGCTTCATAGTCAGCACTATACCAATGTAAGTTAGCAGTAAAATACTTCAGTCAGTGTACGTGGGCAGATACAGGAAAGAGATATTTATGACCCTTTGAGCTTTCGTTAGTCATCTGTGCTTGAGTTGTTTATTTGTTCCTATATTTTTCTTGCCTTTGTCTTCTTTGCCTCCAGTATTCTTTTCCTCGTCACCTCAAACACAGCTTCTGAAGTAGCAAGCCCTGTATATAGTAGGGATGACATCTTGAACTTTCATTAAACTCTGTTTCTCCCACCTCTGCTGAAAATCGTATACTGACACAAGCTAAACCTCTGCCACATCCGACTGTGTTTATTTTCCCCTTGGCATACATTCTACTATGATCTAAGAACCGTTTGTTATATAGTTCTACACCCAAACCATCGTAGCATTAAACCTACCATTCTTCACTGGAATGCCTCTGGGTCGAGAAAGCACAGATTTTGTGGGCTGCAGCAATAAAGCAGACTGGCTATCACCTCAAGAAGTGTCTGTGTCATGTCAATTTCTCCTCTGCACGTTGGTCATACATGTTAGTTTTCAAGCTTACCAGCAAGGTGAGTGGCCACCCTCTCATGGAATGAAATAGATTTTTAGTCTGAACATGTCAATTTTGGTGTTACTGCCTCGGAATGTCAGGTAAAGCCACTACTAGCCCTGAGGATCAGCCAAACTTTACAGAGCTCCTGTTGTCATCTGTGTTCTCCTGCAGCCACGCGTACAAGCTTCTGCAGTAAAGCAACCTTTCCTCACACTATATTTATTCCTGCCAACATGAACAGTGCAGCAGAAGAATGTCCTGGAACAGTGTGGTTGAACAGTGTGAACAGCCATCCCGAGCAATCTTGTTCATGGCATTCTGATAAAACTGCTGAAATTTATGTTTTCCAGTTTCAATGCCCAAAAACTGCCCAATGGGTTATGAGGGACACCATGGTAAGGGGGCTTTTGATTAGTTTGCCTGGTGTTCTTTAGGGCCCATCTAGTTACATGAGCGTTTCAATGCACTTATGATTCTTTGAGAGCTTTACCCACTCAGCAGTATGTATGTATATAACCTCTTTGGCATGCCCAAGTGGTCCACTAGCTTGGGCCACTGGGTGTTTGGCCAAACTTGCTGCTGGCTGGCCTAGCAGACAACTTGGGTCACTGTGTATGTGATAATGGTGCGTGCCCATTTTCTGCCAATCCCCAAGAATGTATGCGCCAAGGTGGCGCAAGAGGTATGTAGCCTTCAATACATTGTAGCAACAGCGCCCCATCCATGACATACACCACCTTGTCAGCCGCCTGATGGAGAGCAACCGCAACGAAGTGGCAGCAGCGATACTACAGGGACATACTGCAGAGTCCCAACTGAGTTGCAGTGGTTACCACAAGATATACTGTCGCGTTGTACCGTTCGGTGTTGTGGCTAGCAGCGAGAGTGCCCCTTGGTGCGTCTGCGATGGCAACAATGTGCCTCGTGACATAGCTCCAACGCTCATTGCCCACGTTCATCGTGAGATGAATCCTGCTGATTTTTTTTTTTTGCATTTGGCTTTCGTCAGGATGCAGCTGTTGTAATGCCTGGAAATACAAAACAACGACATTATGCAATGCAGCGGAACACCACAGCCGCTGCAGTGGGTAATAAAACCATGATGCCAGTGTGTACACATTAAGGGGAAGCTTTAGCTCGGGGGCTCCTATGCAAGTAGATGGGAAAGGAGAAATTGTTTTCTGTGGCAAACACTGTACCAAATTTGACGAGGCTTGTTGAACTTGAGAAGTTCAAATTTAGTGACTGTTAACAGCAAATTTTCTATTTAGGTTGTCAACTTTTCAATAAAATCTTTGAGAATTGTGAATTTTTAGAAAATCAAACTATCAAGTTTACAACTCTGTAACTAGGCCACGGAAAATGGCATCACGATTCTGTAAACTGCACCTAATAGTACATCTAAAGAAGATAAATTTGGTATATTATACATGGTACTTAAGTACACCACTAATATGAGAGTAGGAGTTTTGCAAAGCCCTGGTAAACATTGTAACATATTGACGTAACATAAAAATTATATCAAATTTATTTCCTCCAGATGCTTTAACAGTTGCAGTTCACACAACTTCGATATTCGTTTTTGATGCAGAGAGACAAATTTGTACACTTTGAGCTTCTGTTTCTTTTCTTTTTATTTAGTTTGTTACAAATCTGTCATAAAACTGAAGCTCGAAATGAAAATTTCACTTCCAACAGTCACTAGAGTAACTTACTCTTTAAAATGCAACAAATTTCGTTAAAACCGGCCCAGGGGTTTTCTCTGCATTTTATGCGCACCTGAATAGGTGCCTTTGGAGTTGGGCCTGAGCTAAAGCGAGGCCCGAACATTTCGTCAGAAAGCCTCTTTCTTTAACCCTTTGCAACATATCTGCCATGGCAACAAATGCAAGGTGAAGGTATATGCAAAGATAAGGCATGCCAAGCAAGTCACTTAACACAGTCAAAGGATCAGTCAAATTAATATACTTGCAGGCACAGAAGGGTGGCATTATCTGATGCAAGACAGCAACAATCAGAGATCACCGAGAGAAAGATATTCCGGGAGCCTTTGCCCTGCAGTACACACATAACGGCACCTCGTTTGCATGAGCAAATGAAAAATTTCAATGTTGTATTTATCAGCGTTTCCATGTTCTGAGCAAGCCAACATTTCAAGCTTCCCATGCACAGTCAGACATAACTGTCTCATCACAAGCTAAAACAACAGTGACGGGGATCTTGTATGAGTTTGCCTGCTTCGTGACGCAGGATAAAGTATACAGCAGGTATGAAATAAGATTGTGAATACCTGACTAGCAGCTAGTGCCTTTATTCAAAGCAAGGAACATATATACAACAAAATATCTATTGGTACACTGAGAGTGGTTAATACAGGTAATAACAACAAGAGCACCATACTTTCTTTTTCACACCATGTGCACTAAGGTGATGAAAGTGACACGAAAAAAATTAAGTTCACGAAATGCAACCAACAAGTAAAAAAAAAAAACAAGAAAAACTACGAAACTATAGCCTGAAATGAAAATGACCTGGAAGCTGAACAATCTGCATTGATGCTCAATGCACCTGTTGTTCTTCCAGGCATTGCCCTAAAGGCCTTTGAACAAAACTATGGCGGCAATCACAAATCATGCAAAAAAGTTAGTTTCTACACACACAAGGTAACGGCATTAGTTCATTGTTGCATTCTTAATCACAGTGCAATACCAAAGGTCAATTTCAATTTGATGATATCGGCAAAAAAGGGCTTAACCCACAAGCTCTATTCCTACCTCATTTTTAAAAAAGCCAAGATACAATGAATTCTCTCTGCAGTAAAAAATTAGCTTGAGACGAATTGCTGAATGCTCTGGCGGAACAATCCTGTTCCCAGAAGGGTTGTACCTTTGACTTGACAGCCTGCATTGATGCGAAGTGCACCCACTGTTCTCCCAAATGTGGCCCAAAAAAGACGCATCTTTAACAGTGATAAAGAATCAATGCTGATCACTTGTGATGTGGACTGTCACAAGAGCGAGAAGGCAACACTGAGCAAGACGTGCAGTTTCTTAGTATTCCCTATGCTTCGTTCCATGCATAGCAGGCAACGCTATGTAGGTGAGAGAGTGACGTCTTTCACTGTTCGCACTAGTGGCCAAAAATAGTTCGTCCCATATGAAAGATGCCCACACCATGCGTGTGGGAGCAAATCTTATATTTCAGAATATTGACACGTGTACTTCTTTGTCTTTATCGGCCGACACGTTTCACCGCCTAACAAATGTTAGGCGGTGAAAGCGCAGGACGTGCCTACATGTATTGGAAGTTTGTGGAATGTTATCGATGCTTCCATCCACTGTCTGTGACCGAACCTTGTATAGTCTGATCGCATGTGTTCGCGACGCGAATTATGTAAAGTTTGTGGAAGGCACGCGGGTCCAAGCGATTACTCTGGAACATTCGACGACGGGTGTATAAAAGCCGATGCGCTTGACCAGCGGATCAGATTTTTGACGATCGCTGACCGTGTTCGCCGCTATCGTTCTATAAGTGTAACCTGTTTTTGTGGGCACAGGTTCGCCCAATAAAAGTTAGTTGTGTCTTTCACAGTATTGCTACTGTATTCTTCAACGTCATCACCACGTGACATCTGGTGGAGGTGCTGGGTATGTGGCGCGGAAGACTTCACTGAACAGCAACGGGCAGACCCGGAGCTAAAAGGCCTTGTCGAATATTTGGAAGGGCACACCGACGTTGTCTCCAGGGCATTTAAGCGCGGATTATCTTCCTTCACGCTTGAAAACAATCTACTCGTGAAAAACTTCTCACCAGTCCGCGCCAACTACCTTCTTGTTGTTCTATCGGCGCTGCGTCCAGAAGTACTGGGTGCCCTACATGACAATCCGACCGCCGGGCACCTCGGCTTCTCCCGGACGCTAGCGAGGATATAAGAAAGGTATGACTGGCCGCGCCTAACAGCCGACGTCGTCCGTTATGTCAAGACATGCCGAGACTGCCAGCGACGCAAGACACCACCGACAAGGCCAGCGGGACTACTAGAGCCGATCAAGCCTCCTTACCGACCTTTTCAGCAGATCAGGATGGACTTGTTGGGACCGTTTCCGACATCAACTTCCGGAAATAAGTGGATCGTCGTGGCGACAGACTATCTCACCCGCTTCGCTGAAACTAAAGGTCTACCGAAAGGCAGCGCAGCCGAAGTGGCGAAATTTTTCGTCGAGAACATCCTGCTGCGACATGGTGCTCCAGAAGTCCTCATCACCGACAGAGGAACGGCTTTTACAGCAGAGCTCATGCAAGCCATTCTGCAATACAGCCAGACAAGTCACCGGAGGACAACTGCTTACCATCCGCAGACGAATGGTCTCGCGGAGCGCCTGAACAATACCCTCGCCGACATGCTTGCAATGTACGTCGACGTCAAGCACAAGACATGGGATGCGGTCCTGCCGTACATAACATTCGCTTACAACATGGCGGTGCAAGAAACAACACAGATCACGCCATTCAAGCTGGTTTACGGCAGGAACTCGACGACGGCGCTCGATGCCATGCTGCCGCATGTCACTGACGAAGAAAATCTTGACGTCGCTACCTATCTCCAGCGCGCCGAAGAAGCCTGACAGGTCGCCTGCCTGCGGATCAAGAACCAGCAGAAGGCCGACAGCCAACACTACAACCTCTGACGACTCTTCGTCGAGTACCAGCCCGGCGACCGTGTTTGGGCATGGACCCTGATATGCCGACGAGGAGTGAGAAACTACTCCGATGCTATTTTGGACCCTACAAGGTCATCCGACGTGTTGGCGAACTGGACTATGAGGTCGTGCCAGACGGCATTTCGCAGTCACAGTGGCGCCGGGCACGATCTGAAGTGGTCCATGTAGTGCACCTGAAGCCCTTTTACGCACGCTGACGAACTTCCTTATTTTGTTGTTTTCTTTGCTACGAGTGCTTTTTATTACTTTCGTTTGCAGCATCAGGTCGATGCTCTTTAAAAGGGGGGTATTGACACATGTACTTGTTTGTCTTTATCGGCCGACACGTTTTACCACCTAACAAATGTTATCGTACAGCGCAGGACGTGCCTGCATGTATCGGAAGTTTGTGGAATGTTATCAATGCTTCCATCTGCTGTCTGTGACTGAACCTTGTATAGTCTGATCGCATGTGTTCGCGACGCGAATTATGTAGAATTTTGTGGAAGGCACCTGGGTCCCTGCGATTACTCTGGAACATTCGACGACGGATGTACAGTCAACGACTGAATTTTCGGACGCCCAAATTTTCGGACATGCCTGATATTTCGGACGTCTTCGCGGCACCGCCACGAGCCCCATAGAATCAATGTATAAGGACATCTGAAGTTTCAGACGCTCGAACCACCCGCCGTCTAATTTTCCGGACTTTTTGACGCGACGGAAGGTTCTTTGGCTCCTCGCGCAGCGCCCTTGCGAAGGAAATCGACTTGCAGCTGAAGCATATCACCGTTTTGAACCACAACTAGCCGAATCTAGCCGCCACACACCGATTTGGTCTGGCCACGCTGGCTATGTTTATCGCTGCACTTCCGCCTCCGGCGGAGTTTCCGGAGCGGCGCCATTTCGTTTGTTTACGCCGGCCATGTTTTGGCTAGCGTGGTGTGTGGTTGTGCTGTTCAAGTGTGCTCTGCGACGCTAGGCCTACGTGCTTCGACGCTCATCAGCGAGCTCCACTGTTCGCAACTTGAGGATTTCGCTTGCCTTCGATGGCCCCCACTCCGTCTTCGTCGTCCTCGCCGATGGCATCGAAGCGCGGAAAGCAGTACCGTCGGTTAACGATGGAGAAGAAAGCTGCCATTATTAAGCAAGTCGTGAGCGGCCGATCCCAGGCTGGCGTGAGCAAGGAGTTCGGCGCCCATGGACGACGTGATCAACGACCTCCGCTCTGCTGGGGTTTCCATACCCACGGAAATAACTTTCGAACAGTTTGTTGACGCTGACAACGATCTCGACTTCTGCGCAGAACTGACTGACGAGGAAATAGTCCGTCAGGTTGTGAGGGATTCAAAAGACTCTGATGTTGAAAATGAGGAGCCAATGTCTGCGCCGACTACAAGCACAGAGTTGACGCGTGCACTGTTGACTCTTTCATCGGTGTACAGTGCTGACATTACCCTTGCTCAGATCGAGGCGAATGTGATCGCATGCAACCGGAACGCCGTCCAAACAACAATCAACAAGTTCTTTAAGCCACTGCAGCAATAACACCGGCTGCCCGACGATGCAATGTACATAATAAACCGGCAGTCGGCTGCATACACAGTTTTTGAACGCCTCTTTTTATAGCCACTTCACTGATGCTTTGGCAGGGTTTCGGAAGCCTGGTACTTTGCCCTTTACCTCAAGATCCGATAAAAAAAGAAAAAGTGAGTTTTTTTGCATGCATTCATTTTTTCGGACTGCCTGAATTTTCGGACGTTTTTACGTTCCCTAGAGGGTCTGAAAAATTGGTTGTTGACTGTATAAAAGCCGACGCGCTTGACCCGCAGAGCAGATTTTCAACAATCGCCAACCGTGTTTGCCGCTATCGTTGTGCTATAAGTGTAGCCTGTTTTTATGGGCACAGGTTCGCCCAATAAAAGTTAGTTTTGTCTTTCACAGTATTGCTACTGTGTTCTTCAATGTCACCACCACGTGACAATATGGCGTATTCATTACATGCAATGTGTCGAAGGTCTGAACTTATTTAGAACCAAACAAGCTCAATTGCTCTCATAACTGAAACACAGTATATGCGGGAAACAGAAAAGGTGCACAAATAGCATGCAATTCAGCATAAGCCCGTGTCTACGAGTTTTCGGTTGCAATATATGAAGCAGTTTATTTATTTATTTATTTATTGTACCCTCAAGGCATACAAGCATTATAGAGGGGAGGGGGTCAATCATTCAACATAAATACAGTTATTTGCACATACACAATTAAAAAATTTTAAAAAATGGGAACGAATGTAATTTCTTATAACGACAATTCACACTGTCATGCAAGGCTTGTACAATGATTACGGCAAGAACATACCATTGCAACCGATTGAGACACTAAAAGATGAAGTTTCCAACCAACAAAGAGAAGTAAAAAAAATGTTGGAATGCGTTAAATTCCGCTGGAAAGAGCTTCACGAAAATGGTCACAGTTGGTAATGTTAACTAATGAGGCGGGAAGATTGTTCCAGTCGAGGCTGGTTTTGGGCAGGAAAGAGTGCGAGTATGTTGCAGTGTTTTGGTGAGGGACATGGACTTTATGGTTGTGATCAAGTCGAGATGAAACAAAATTAGGCGGTTTAATCAGACGGGTCCTAAGAACATGATTATGATGGTAGATCTTATGAAACAATGCAAGTCTAGATAGTTTCCGTCTATGTGCAAGCGGGGGCAGATTAAGTATCGATTTCATGTTAGTTACGCTGGAAGTTCGATGATAGTTACTTAGGATAAAACGTGCTGAGCGATTCTGCATTGCCTCCAAGTTATTGGTAAGAGTTGCAAGGCCAGGGTCCCAGATTGACGATGCATATTCGAGATTAGATCGGACATAAGTGATATATAACTGTCGCTTGAGTGATGAAGATGCGAGAGAGAAGTTTCTTTTCAGGTAACCAAGCATGCGATTGGCCTTTGATGTTACGTGCTCGATGTGGTACTTCCAGGAAAGGTCATTAGTAATATGTACACCGAGGTATTTATAGGTAGTTACGGATTCTAACGCCGTGCTGTGAAGAAGGTAGTTTGGGCAAGGCATGTTATTACGCGATACTCTCATTGATTTACATTTAAGAATGTTAAGCTTCATTTTCCACGTTTGACACCAAGCAGAAATATTATTTAGGTCACTTTGAAGGATTATTGTGGCAGTGTAATTAGAAATGTTGCGGTAGATAACACAATCATCAGCAAAAAGACAGACAGAAGAAGCGATGCTAGTAGGTAAATCATTAATATAAATCAAAAATAGTAATGGGCCTAAAACTGAACCCTATGGCACTCCGGAGGAAACAGGTGCCTCCATGGAATCGGTTCCATTCACCGTGACGAATTGAGTCCGGTTAGAAAGTCGCGTATCCAGTGCAGTACTAAAGGGTCAATGTTTAGGCTGGTTAGTTTTAGTATAAGGAGCTCATGGTTTACACTATCAAAGGCTTTCGCAAAATCCAAGTATATGCAATCAGTGATGAGGCCGTCAAGGAACGCGTGAAGGTCATTAGTAAATGTTAGTAGCTGTGTTTCACAAGAAAAATGTTTACGAAAACCATGCTGGGATGGATGAAAAAAGTTATTCGACTCCAAGAAGTTAACTAAGTGAGTAAATATGACATGTTCTAATATTTTGGGGTTACCCAGGGGTTACCTTGAAAGCGCCGCAGCTCAAGAGCAACTGCACTGCAATCTGCGTAGAGCAGGACTTCCTTGACCGCACTACTTGCATGGTTTCTGCAATGTTGCCTGCTCATTACGAGACGAAGTACATTGGCGTAGGTGGCACCACGGGAATTATAGGCTTTGGAAACTACGACCTGTCTTGAATGTGGCTTAGCATAAAATGAGGTCATGGCTTACAAATTAAGATGTTTTCTCGGAGCTAAATCGTTATATGGCAAATCAGTTCTGCGGAAGCCCGCAAGGTGAAGGAAAGTATATGAAACGAAAAAAATTTGCATCCACCCGAATTGCAGCACAAAGCTGCAAATGAAACCCATACAGGTTTCTCAAAAAGAAAGCCTTGCAGTTGAAGAAAAGTTCACCCGAATGCCAATGATTCAGGAAGCGGATGCCAGAGTTCTCTTCCGACAATGTTCCAAAGAGGGAGCCCCCCAAGCTTTTGAGCAATGCACCAGGATACCTTGGTGCACACACACGTCCTTAATACATGGAACTTGCACACCTTTGGCAGACACTGCACCACAGCGAGGCATACATGCATTTGTTAGAGAAGTTTGCCAAGAACCACATGTCAGCCTCAGACCTTTCACCTTCCTCTGCTCAAGAGCAAATGAAAATCCTACATCACATCAAAATAGGCTTAATAATCCTCCGCTCTTCCACTTTCACACTGCAGATGACACATCCCTAACCAATTCTGTCTTCCAACTGATGGTTATTCATAGGAATGCACTTTAATATGTGCTGTAATGAAGAAATATATATTGTAAGGACAGTCTTGGCTTCTTCAGTTTTGCTTTCCAGCAGTTGCCATTGACAACATGCACTCTGGGCAGAGTGAAGACGCCTGGGTTACCTCCCTTTTGGAGTTTCTCACATATGCAAAAATAGTCCCAGCATGCAGGATGCAAACACAATAGGAACACAATTTTATTGTTTGTGGCCGATTCCTCTACCACTGCAACTACGTCCTCAAAGATCAGCCATAGCTTGCGCTTATATCAAATCTTAGGGAAGATTTCTATGCACATTGTTACAGGACAATCCCATATGTACATCATGGTGGTGCATTTAAGACCTCTACCCACCTTCAGCTTCGATATTACTGGCCTGGTTTGTATAAGCATGTTTGCAAGTACACGCGTCTTGTCTCGAATGTCACTGCCGCAATGTGGTTCTAGAAACTTAGTTTCTGCCGCTTTCTCGTCTGACCAACCCCTTTGATTATGTACGAATCAATATTTGTGATCAACCGCCCTACACCATTACAGGCAACCAGTGAATTATTGATACAGTTGACTGCCTGCCCAAGACGTCACATCATTTGAATTATACCACTTCACTCTTTGTTACGGAATCTTACAAACTGCTTAGTGTGCTTTTCAATTCAAAGCTATCTCACTGCTTCACAAGGAATCAGATCGTCTACTCAGCTACTGTGCTAAGAACACATACCACCAAAAGATTAACAGGCTCACAGAGCATTTCAGCAACACTTCTGGTGGCACGAGGGCACATACGTCACACAAGACCATTCCAACATTTCAACAGGGACATCATGCTTCCGTTTGTTAGACGAGTCTATAACATTGCCATTAGACTTAAGACGAGTATCTCTCTGCTTTTCCTACCATACGGCTGCGAACTTTCCTGCACAATCTCTACAACTAGGCCCTACTTGTCCGAATCTTCAGAATGTGTCCTTCTCTCTCAAGCTCACAGCATGCCGATGAATGCAGATAGCTTGCCCACTTTCTTATAACAGCATATCGATCCTGCGAAAACACCATCAAGATGACACTAACCCCTCATATTATTAATCTCTCTGATCGAGCTGTCTGTTCCAGCTGTAGCTCTGGAGCTCCAAGATGCTGCCTGAATACTATAGCCCTAACCGTGGCTCAATGAATCTTCACAAATAACAATGTTTCTAACATAACAACATCCTACGAAAACACCACCCAACATTATTAAGCAACAAGCATTTGAGAAAAGGGTTCCAGAATGTCCCAGGGGTTACCTGTAGCCACAAAAGAAAACTTGTTGGTGCACGCTAAAGTCAGCCAACATCATTCCCTCGTAACAAAAGCATGTTGTTGCCCCAGGTGCAAAACCTGCAGGCACCTTCAAGGTGACATTAAAATTAAAGGCACCGCAAATAGTTATGCACACAAAGTGAAAACTAGCTTTACTTGCACAAGTTCGAATGTCATTTATATGCTTGAATGTTCCTTCCGTAAGAAACAATATATCGGTGAAATGGGACCATCAACGAATGTCAAGTTAAACGGACATCCCGCAGACACAGCTAAAAAGCTTCCCAAAGCCGTCACTGAGCATTTCAACCAACGAGGTCATAACTTTGACGAACTTAAACTCTACATCTTGCAGAGAAAAGAAGAAACAGTCACCATACCTGGCTATAAAGTGATATCTAAGACACATGCATCTAATTTCCGCGGTGGAGGCGTTGCTCTTTTCATCAAGAACAAACTCCCCTTATCTATGCCATCTGAATTCACATGCAGCATAACGTATTGTCACGTGGTAGTGATGGTGAAGAAAGCAAAACGGTGAATGGCGAAGCTAGCGTTTTATTGGGCGAACTTGTGCCCACAAAAGCAAGTTGCACTCAAAGGACAGCAATAGCGGCGAACACAATCGGCGATAGTCAAAAATCTGATCAGCGGGTCAAGCGCGTCGGCTTTTATACATTAGTCATCGAATGCCCCAGAGTAATCGCTGGGACCCGCGTGTCTTCCATAAAGTTATGCCCTATTCGAGTAGTGCATGCATACAATCAGATTACACAAGGTTTGGTGACAGACAGCGGATGGAACCATCAATAACATTCCAGAAACTTCTGATACATGCAGGTGCGTCCTGCGCTGTGCAATAACATTTATTAGGTGGTGAAACGTGGTCGCTTGATAACGATAAGCAAATACACGTGTCAGTATATTGAAGCACTCTTTCTACAGATCAAATCGACTGTTGTTGTCGGTGTGATTTATCGGCCCGCCAAACACAGCCACTAGCTGTTTTCTTGTCAAACTTGAGGAAATTATTTCAGCCTTGACAAGGACTGGTTGTACTCAAGTTGTAATTCATGGCGGCCTAAACATTGATGTCTTGAGTGCTAGCCACAAAGAACACACTTACCTAACAAAATCATATAATTTTCACAATTTAATCACTATGCCTACGTGGGTGACTTGCACATCAGAGACCATTTTAGATCGTGTGCTCACTAATATTCCTACTGACATGACAGCAGGCGTTTTTGATGAGCCTGTCACCGATCACATACCAACCTTTGTCACGTTAGAACAAGCGCCTATGCTATGCCATGCTGGCCACAGAACAACTTACAGAATTGATTATAAAAGGTTCATAATTTTTTACATTCAATAAGTTGGCATGAGGTTTATCACGACGACGTAGACCAAGAATTTGCTAATTAATGTTATTACAGACTCCGTTAAAAACTCCAAAACTATAATCAATGAGCGTACGTATGATGCCAATTTGCCCCTGAATGACTATGAATTTATAAAATATGCTTAAGGAAAAGAACTATTGGTATCATAAATGGAAACATGATAAGCATAATGCCCATCTTCTAATTGAGTACAAAACTGCCCGTAATAAATCTGTAGCTATGTTGCATAAATGTAAAAAAATACTATTACCCTAACCTTATTGAGCAAGCTGCTGGTAATTCTCGGAAAACTTGGCAAATAATCAATGAAGCAACAGGACGTCCTTGCAATGAAAAAATTGTACCTAATAATGTTACCGAGAATACTGTCAATGACTTCAACACTTACTTTACAAATGTTGGTCCCTCACTGGATAAAACGCTGCCTCGTCCTAGCAAAGCTTTTTATGAACCTATTTCCACGACCAATAGTTTCGTTATAAATCATATAGAGCTTTATGAAATTCTGTCTGTTGTGAGTAAGCTGGTAATGACTAATGCGCCGGCCCCAGACGAGATTCCAGCGCACATTATAAAAGATAATATTGATATATTCGGACACATGCTATGCGATCTATTCAACCCCTCACTCCATCCATCCAATATATCCATTAACATTTAAAATAGCCAAATTTACCCCTATTTATAAAAAGGGAGAAAGGTCCGACCCTTCTTGCTACCGCACAATATCTGTACTGAGTGTCCTTAACAATACTTTTGAAAAAATAACCGCAAAACACATGCATTTATTTTTGGACAAATATCATGTGTTATGTCCACATCAACATGGGTTCCGACCAATGCGTTCTACAAACACAGCTGTGCTGACACTGAGTCAAACTTTAAATACCATCCTTCAAAATAACAAATTCACTGTAGCAGTTTTTCTTGATCTCAAGGAAGCATTTGACACTGCAGACATCGAAATCTTACTTTACAAATTACGTAAATATGGCTTCCGCAACACTATATGGTATTTCTTAGAGAGTTACCAAAGGTCGTCAACAAATGATAACAATTAGCAACATTACTTCTTCCCTTCAGTCCATACGAACAGGTGTGCCACAAGGTTTGGTATTAGGTCCATTGCTTTACTTGCTATACATAAATGGCTGACCACAAGTACTAACCACTGCCGAAATGCTCATGTATGCTGACATTGCCCATATTATTACTGGTGAAAATATTTCAGATATAGAAAAAAAGGAATACTGAACTAGCCAAAATTGCTGATTGGTTTACTGCTAACGAGCTTACCATTAATCCTAATAAACCTAAATGCATGGTATTCCATTCCCGAAATAATACTACTCCACTTAATGATATAATACTACGCATTAATAATTGCCACCTCGATCATACTGACTCGTTCTCCTACCTTGGTGTCCTTCTAGACAGCTGCTTAAATTGGCAGTTTCAGCTAGGTGCTGTCTGCTCTAAATTAGCCTCAAGTTGTTATGCCCTTGTGCAAGCTCGTGAATACTTTGACGTTTCAATACTCCGTATTTTCTTTTTTTTTTTCATTTTATTTGGGCAACATAAATACAAGGTTTGCCCACAAGGTAAGGCAAAATGCGGGCGTAATCCTCCTGACTAAGGCCTTTACCCCGCTGGAGCAGCAGAAGTAGCAGTCAACGGATAAAACAAAGTACAACTACTAAGACACAAAACTTCAGAACTATGTACAGCAAAATTTTAAACACATTGAAAAGTATCAACCGTTTGTCAAATAGCAATTAACTAAATAAATACAGCACAGCAAAAATAAGAACATTGTGTTATTGACAAAAGTTATACATCCAGAATAGAACATTAATAACATTACTATTGACATTAAACAAATAAACTTTATTAACATTCATTAAACACACTGTGATCAGAAAATATTATGTTTTGTATTGCATGTTTAAATTTGCAAATTGTTCTAGAATTTATAGCTTCATCAACAATGTTAGGGTGCGTATTACATAAAGACATAGTTTCATATTCGATCGTTTGCGTGCCATATTTTGTCCTTGGTTTCTTTATTATTGATGTGTGATGTAGGTTGTATCCTGTGTCCCTACTCAGGTAAAGAGTTGAAAATAGTTCCCTGTTGCTGGAGATCTCCTTGAATAGCCGTATGCAGATCTTTGTTTTGTAAGAGTCTCTAATATTAGGAATGTTGTAGCGCATCATTAGTATAGAAGATCCTATGTATTGTTTCGAGAAGTTCAGCAACCGAACAGCTCGCCGTTGCAGTAGTACCAATTTTTCTATATCTGTCTTATTACTGTTTCCCCATACTAAGAGGCAGTAGCTAAGATGCGAGTACACAAACGAAAAAGTATGAGAAGCCTGATAGGCACAAAGCATCGGATCCGTTGTAGCAAGCCAACAGTTCGTGCAACCTTAGTGCGTACCTTATTTATGTGCTCTGTCCAGCTTAGGTTTTTGTGAAATGTAACACCCAGAAACAAATGGCTTGAGACATGTTCAAGTTGCGATCCAGAATAAAAAGTTTTACGTCGTAACCTGTTTGCTTATTCTTGGAATAAAAAACTGTAAATTTCGCTTTTTTTTTTTTGCATTTAAGTCAAGTTTATTTAGATAGAGCCACTCACTAAGTTCTTGTAACCAATGGGTTGCGGTAACTTCTAGTTCGTGCAGGTCTGCTCCGGAAAAAAGACATTAGTGTCATCAGCGTACAGTACGATTTCCTCTGTCAATGGAATGTTAGGTCATTTATGTAAATAAAAATGGCCCTAAATTGGAGCCTTGTGGTACCCCATATTTAATCATGCTCTTTTCAGAACTGTACCCTTTCAAGGAAGTGTACTGAAATCTAGATTCAAAGTAGCTATGCATAAGTTCTAATGGTATGCCTCTAATGCCATATACTTGGAGTTTCTCTAGTAATACATTATCTTTTATGCTATCAAAAGCCTTGCGAAAGTCTAGGAATATACCAATGGTAAAGTTTTTTTCTTCTATGTTTTTTATAATTGTATCTCGGACTCTTAATAATGCCATTTCGGTCGATTTATTCTTCTGAAAACCATATTGCTTATCCGAGATAATGCCTTTATCCAGAAAAAAACTATTTAGACGCTTATATATAATACGTTCAGCCACTTTGGAAAATACCGGCAATACCGAAATTGGTCTATAATTATTCAAGTCATTGTGCTTTCGACCCTTAAAGATTACAGTGACACAAGCAATTTTCATTGTCTTAGGAAAAATTCCACTTGATAATATACGGTTACAAATGTGTACCATGGGGCCACAGATTATGGGAGAAACTGCTTTAATAGGCTGGGCTTTAATGTCATCCTCGCCATTTTATACTTTATTCTAGTGAACTGCCACCTACTGAACCGTGTAGAATCCTGGGGTTCGACATATAACTCCTACCTTGAACCAGTGCGACAGTTGCAAAAATGAGCTATATGTATGGTAACTTTCTCACGACACTATGAACCAAGCAAACCCCTGTTTTCTATGCTAAAAATTTTGCCTTTTGATTTAATACAGGAATTGCGATAGCCACATGTATTAACAATGTTATAAGATACAACGAGCCATTCCCTATTTCGTTACTCTGCACCCCACAACAAGACACTAGGAACCAAACTTTTAGTAACTTAAATATCCCACCAATAAAAAACACCTATGGTAAACGACTGCTACAGTACGTTGGAGCGAAGGTATGGAATGGTATTTCACATTACATAAAGAACTTGCAGGACTTGCTGAGAGCAATGAAAAAGTTATATTTTGAAATTATTTTATCTGCTTTTTAAACTGATTCTTGTATTCTCTTTTTGCTAAACCGTGTATAAACATTATTCCATCAGGTATTTCTTGTGTTTATTGTGAAGTGCTGCAATTTTGAAGCTCTCCTTGGTAACTTTTCGAGAAGACTAATAATAATACCTATACAATAAGTTTTCATTTTGCGAATCCGTGTACGAATACTCATTCCTGTATTTAGTGCAAAGTGTTGTATTTCCTTTATTCTTTGTTGATATATTTGAGACTCTTTACTAGCATTATTTTAACAGTTTTGTATAAGGATATTTTGAAATGGGTCCCATACTAGCCATTGGCTAAGAGGCCATAAAGATTGTGCGTATCTTGTGTAATGAAATGCGTGAGTGTAATAAAGAAAGAAAGAACCTTGCAAAAGAGAGCTTTAGAATCTATTCACTATACTACATTTCAAGCTATAGCAACAACACTTAGTTATTTTCATTTGGATGCTTTGTCTCTTTCTCCCGTTCTTTTTCTTTCTTTTATTTATATATACATTCCTTTTTTTTTCACGAGCACCATTCTCTGCTGCTCCTTTTACTATCTCTTTCAGAGATAATAGCCCACTGACCTCCAGCGAAGCAGATAATAGAGGGGTGCTGTGCACACGGCCATCGACATGTCGGCTGTGTTACTAGCCATGTGCATAGCACCCCTTTATTCTCAATTCTACACTCTCGCCGCTAACACACCTTTGGTCGTTGTCTCACCCGCTTCTTACCCTCTCTCCCATTTAGAAGAACCCCACCTAGACATAACTGTGCCGAGGAAGCACATGTCACCTTGAAAAAGAAAAGTCCGCTTGTTTAAACACTGGCTCCCGCTTTTACCTTGTTCTCATTTTGCCGGTCGTCTTGAACTTCCATGTCTCGCCTTTCCCGTATTTTCCCTGAATGTTACTTACTGTGTTTTCTGATAAGAAACTGGTCCGCCATTGCAAACTGTGTGCGTCCCATTTCATCCTAATGTCAGACTGTTCATGTTCTGCCTCTTTTATGATTCCTCTGTTGCCACTGCTTTGGACCACTTGGAGAGTGCCTTTCTCTTCAGGGGACAAAAGTGCCACTCGGCCAGGTACACTGCCAGTGCTTGGTTCCCAACACTTGCAGGCAAGCCTTCTCTAACACAAGAATGGAAGTTTTCGTTATTTTTTGGAAATAAGCAGCCAATCTGTTCGACAGTGAATGGTTTGCGTGATACCATATTTCAAACAAAAAATGAAATTAAATGTTGAACCAGCATTGGGTCATTGTGCACCTGTTTTTAGTGTTATACACTGTGCAAGCACGAGGCGATGTTCCCCCTACTCGATAGGGAAATGTCCAGCAAAGGTACACAGAACCATAATGGGGGCCTACCGTAATGAAATAAGGAATACCCTTAATGAGAGCAGCATTCCGGGAAAGTTGGTAATCCATTACTCAAGTGATATTACGCGACAAAAAATGACACGGACGTGAGAGAAGACGACACAGCAAGTGCAAATTTTCAACTAACGTTAAATTTTCTTAGTTGAAAAGTTGCGCTTGGTGTGTCGTCTTCTCTCACGCCCGTGTCGTTTCTTTGTCGCGCAATATCATTTGAGTAAAGGAATACCCATTACAGATGTAACACTGGCCATAGATAGCATTCTGTCTGCAAAAATGTTATTTACCTTGATAACAGACAAAACTGCGCACGGACTGTTTGCAACTTTGCATCTCAATATTAACCTCGGCAGACAATTCTGCGTTGTACATTCGCTAATATATCCGGCGCTACAGAGAGGTTTATCCCACACGTCCCTCTATTTCTTTATTGGTGCTTTTTTTTTTTTCAGGGAGGGAGGGGGGGATGGCCGTGTTGGAAACGCATTGCGGCCATACACAATACTGCGGCGCACCGATGAAAGTGTGAACAACACAAACCGCACTTGACTGCAAGCCAGGAAAGTGAGCGCCTGTAATTCGCATTCCGCGTAGCGAGACACAAGCCCAACGTGATGAAGTCGACTTGGAGACTGCGTACCGTGCCCGCAGCATCGTGCAATCAGTCGGGCACACATGCATCAAAGAACGCCGCCTACAACCGGTGCTCCACCAATTTCGAAAGCATGTCCCTAGGCCACGTAGAAACGACACCGGTCGCATCGCCGCATAATAGCTTTCGAGCAAAGAGGCCTTCAGTGGCAGGCCAAGAGATATGTGATGCGACGCGCAGCGATCCGCGCTTTTTTATCGGGCTCAGACGGGCTGCAACGACGACGGCTTGAGGCGTGGGAAATGAGAATATGTGCAAGCTGCTTAGCAGGCAAGGAATGCGACCCGCTTTTGCGCTGCAGTTCGCGGAAGCCAACGTGGAGGTTGGTACGATTGCCGTCAGCGTGCACATGGCACGACGTCGCCCACGCTAGTGTTATCTACTCACGTTACCGCGGCAAGTCTCTTCATAAGTGGGCCACAGCATGCACTGCACTCGCCTGCCATTGTCAACAAACAATAGCGAAGGTAACGCGGATTGCATTGGCTTGTTTTGTAATTCTACCATCATCATCATCATCATGATTTATTTTATATTTTTTAGAAACGGAAGAAACACAACTCCGAAACCGGAACTTGATGGCGGTTCTGAGATGGGTTGAAAAACAATGTGCGTTTCGCGTGCGTCGACGAGGACGACCTGCAAACTGTGCCCCTTGACTCTGCGACTGCGAGTTCGCTTGACGTTCCAGTGTTCCGTAGCCAGCGGCTGTTTTAGTTCTGCAAGCAGCGTTGTGACATTTTACCGTCGGTGGTGATTGCTTTCGTTCTCCGACCTTGGGCACACGTTTTCGAGAGAGCCCACTTACCCGCAAAACTTTCCGGTGGTGGTGTTGAATGCCGCTGCTAAAGCCGTGTTGCTCACACGCATTCGTTTTGCGAGTGAAGTTCACTGCAACTTGAAGTGGTTCGGCGACAAAACCGCCGCACGCGTCTCTGCGGCCGTTCTCCACGGCGGATGACTTCTTGACGAGTCGAATTACAGATGATCGGTAGCAGACCGACAGAAGACACAGGCCATCGATACTTCCCGCTTTTTTCTTATTTTTTCTTCGGTTCTTCCTGTTCGTGTGCAGCTATGCAATGTTCGTGTGCAATCACGAGCAAGAATTTGGAGACTACCGGTGCCGCGAAAGAAATCCTTTAGGTGGACATGTTTCGTAATTTCGATCCATATGCAACCCAAAGCAGAGTTACACGTATCCCGACCAGCGCCCGGCGTGTTAACTGCACGACCACGGCGCAGAAAAAACAAAAAATTTAGCTGATGCCGCGTTTGCACGTCTCCAAATGTTTGCTCCGTGGTTAAGCAGCTACACATGGGTGGACCCGTCATCTGCATGAGCCCGGAGAATAATCCATTGGCAAGTGGTTCGGGGGAAGAAAATAACCACTCACAGCTAGGTCATTTGTGGACTCACTTTGAATCGTATATACGTGACAAATTGGGCTTGTTAATTGTTATATATGCCGTTTAGCAGGTAATGGGATGAAAGAATGTAGTTTTGTGTTTTCACAGCGAAATCATATACATAAATATGGGTGATGGTGAAGCAACATATTCAAATGCAATGCAGCTGCCCATAGCATGAATGCATGCTCCACAGCCAGGCAGAAAATTAAGTGGTAAATGCAGCAAAACCTTCTTATAACCAAGTTGATAAGGGAGAGCCAGAATTACTTCATTATGTCCCTTATTGCATGTAGTATTGTGATATTATTTGCTCTGAGGGTTTCAAGGGGCATTTCACTCACTACTTTATATATTGATTCATTATAACGAGGTTTTGACTAGACTGGTATGACAAGTGTACAGTTAAGAAGGCATTCAAAGTCTCATATAGTGCGAAAATATTAACTATATACCCTGACTCTGTTCAATTAAACCCACATTAACCTAAGTGTACTTCCAGAGATGCCTCTTTCGACAGATAATTCTAAAATTCACATTTTTACTGTGGTAAATGAAATGTGCATGTTTCCGTACCTACAGCACACAGCTGACTGCCTAGAGTTCCACATCACTGGGGTGCGAAGTCTGCCCCGAGATCTCCATGCCACCTTTATTCTGGGTCTAGTATGTATATGTTCAAGCTCTCATATTATTCAACATGTAGCTCTGCATGTGAATATGTGCATTTTGTGGCCAGCCTAGTGTCATTGCGCCATGCTTCTTGAATGGCACCAAATGCAACCAGCTCGAAATTGCCACTTCGTGAAACCGGATCGGCTCCAGCCTTTACAGTGCAGAAAATATGTATAAAACTGAATCAAGGTAGTAAATTGGTGAAATCTTGTAAAACGTGTCAAAGAACAAAATGTACAGGCAAAGGAACTGTACATCCCAGAAGTACTTTGTTGTGAACTAGTTAGACTCATACTGAATGTAGTAACATAGTGCATTCTGTCCTGTCTCTCTTTCCACCATTCGTATTTTGCACAGTATGTTACCTGTTGACAACTAGACATGTTCTTCTTGCTTATTTTTTACTCTTTTACTGCAACCTGACCTTTAAGGAGGCTCATGCACCAATGTATGCACAAGTGCCTATCATTCAGGGCTTTGTTTTTGAGTAAAGGTTAATTCATTGCAACCTTGTACGACAGATAAGAGGAATAAGTGTTCAAGCCAGAGGCTTAGATTATGTGTGATATTTAGTTTATTATTTCTTTTGCACCTTTCATATTGCTTCTTAGGCACAGAAGTGTACAAAACCTTGTTTAATATATCAGATATAGATCAGTGCCTTGTAACTACCAAAAACATATTTCTTTTATTTAACACATGGCAGGGGCCATATAATCCTCAACTTCTTGAAGTACCTGTCCACATTTTTCCCACACCTCATATGGGGCGGTGCCAAATTGCCGGGTGCAGCTGTTTTAGCACGCCGTTGCTCTAGCTTATTTTTTTTGTCAGGTGCACCAAGCCTCTAGCATAAAAAATGCAATCAACATTGTGTTTGTTTTTGAGGGTCGTTGCATTAGTGTTTAGAGGCGGGTGAACTGTGACTTTGCTATTCGGCACTTTGTCGCTTTGTTTGCGGGTCATACTGGCAGCACCGACTTCAGCAGTTATGCTTTGCGCAGAATGACATCTGGCCCTTTTCCAAAAGTATAGTGGCACTTGCTTTTGCAGTGGGCAAGTTTTGTATTCTGGTGGCAAACATTGCTGTTCAATTTAAGATCTATCATGTGCACAGCAGCACGGTGATTTTCTTGCCTTGTCCGTTTCACACATGTGCAGCAGTGTGTTGACAGGCGGCCAGCTCTGAGGTCGCCTTGCACCAAATCTCTGTCCTCCAAAAACCTTTGGTGCCATGCAAAGGCACGGCTTCTTAATAATGCTCTGTCACTATACTTTTGCAGAATCATGTTCCATGTCTCACCAGGGGTTTTCCCTAGCCTAACACAGAAATCAATCCTCTCTGCGCGAAGTTTGTGTCGATCATGTCACTCATGTAACATCGAACTAAGTGCACCAATGAACCAAACAGCTGGTGAACTGAACTGGTTCAGCTGTGTTGCTAAGCACCGCTTTGTCCCTGACGAGTTTACATGGAAACCCTTCCAAGGCTATGTCTGCTTTGAGCACTTATAAAGCAGCCCAATAACACCCATTTCTGGAGTTGTAAAAAATGAGTCTTCGAATTTTCTGACAAAGGATATATAAAGGAGTCATTCAAGATCGAGCTCTAAAAATGTGAGCTGTGGTTGCCAGTGAGAGAATAAAAGAAACGAGATAATGGAGAAAAAGGTTTAGTTGGGAACGGTTTCAACCTTATAATCTCAACAAAAAAAATTGTAAACTACGCTACAGTGTGACTGAATGAAATAAAAATTAGGGTTATCCATGAACTTGGTCCTTCACTTAGTGCCTAGGTGTGCTTGTTAGTGGATTGTTGTGCTTCTTGAAGTTCTCTCCTGTACACGTGATGCCTTTTGCTTTTCTTTTCAGATTGCTACTCTTGGCTGCACAGTGGTCACCTTCCAACACTACATAAAATTGTTTCATTGTATTTTTACACAGCCACACATTTTGGAATCAATGAACCTATGTTCCTGGAAGTGTGCCCAATTCCCAGTCGTATCTGGCTGACCTCGCATGAGGTTTAATAACCTACAGGATAACCAAAGTCACAATGTGTTTTGGCTGCTAGCTGATGTTTCTAACTGAAAGATGAACTTTTAGTGAGAAAGCATGGCATTATATTTTTTAAGCATTCACTGCGACTAGTACTGTTATGTCTGCCTTGTAAATGTGATTGGGTTTGCCATGTTTTCTAGTGATTCAAGTTAAAACGTAAGTTTGTAACATTGGTATGTGAAGTGCAACAGAGCGCTTAGATTCCTTGTCTACTTTGTTAGTGAGAGCTTACTTGCAGATGTGGTGGTGTGTTGTTTCTTCAACAAAGGCTAACCAGAAAGAACATTATGCGAAATGGTGTTATGAAAAGTCTACTCGTATAAACAGACATGAACAACTGCCTCGCCAACTGAGTGTTTATTAAAAAACATGGGACTCAATCACAATAGCTCTTTGGCAGCTACGTGGGTTTCAGAAAGGAAACTAGTTTACATAATGTCGAACAGGCAGATTTTTTTTTTTAACAGCACGACACAGGATGAAGATTAGAGTCACAGGACAGGCTTGCCTGTGCCCCATCTCTTCTTCCTGTAAAACATCTGCTGTGCAACAAGATGTGCCAAGAACTCAAATGAACAGACTGCTATTTTAAATAATATTTTGCTTTCCTGTCCCCACCTTTCTTCCTTTCAAATGCAGATTGTTTTGGTAAAGGTCTCAGTGATCATGCTACTGGCATTGGTTAAAGATGTCCACTGCAGAACAGTCTTTATTTTTACCCGAGAAATGTTTGTAGATCTAAATGAAAGTGTGACAGTCCTTGTCTGCACCCCTGTGATGCTGCCCATAGCATCATATACGTTATGCTGTTTTGAAAGCTCGGAATTCTGATTTAAGTACAGGAAACTTAATGCACAGTCTATAGTAGCGTTTCTGATACACCTAAAAAAGTTTTCAATTGTGGATAGTTCAGCAGACCAATTACTCATTATTATTTACCCTACTAATTAAGTTATAACTCTGGTAACATTTCACTGTTGTTTTGTCTGCAAATATACTCTTCATGGCCACAAATAAAAGTGTTGTCACATTTTTCATTGAGGTGTGCCTGGGCGTTACAGCAGCATTTAATGGCTCGGTGCCATGTGGAGCACTAGTGCACCCAAAATCATTCATCATAGTGCATGTTCACAAGACCGACTGCAGGGTCAGCAGCCTCTCTGTGACCTCAGAAGTGAACCAACTGAGATGTGTGACTCGTTAGTTTGTCACGATGCACTGAGGCTTATGGCACTTGACCCATGGGTGGGGCATGAAGCGCAGAACTGTAGACATTGAGCAACAGCTTCTACAGACAACCGGTTAACTTTGTCTCATTCACATATTTCTGAAACTATAGGTGTAGTAATTGACACACACAGACTCAGCACCCTTGAAGAATATTTCTAAAACATTTGTCAGTATTTGTGTGCAAGTACTTTTGGACTCCCCAACCAGTACAGGTTGGCAGGCATCTTGGGTGACATTATAAAAGCTTGTCGCTTTGTCTTTGCCCATTTTTCTTTCCTGCGAGTCTTTTCTTGCTGTCTGCTGTGTCAAAGCAATGCTTCCTTGCTACCTCACATAATTTGCGATGAACAACAGTTAACCCTGACTTTGGCTCACTCTTGTTAGCAGCACCACTTCATTTTCATTTATATTAATCCTGTCTCCTGCAGTATTTGTATTTTCATTGTTGTGCAGTTGGTTCGTTGCAAAACCAAAAAATGACCTCTGCCATGCTGAAGAGGGCAACTACATTTGACGGGCTGAAATGTAGAGACTAAATGTGCTCCGTTGCATGCATGTCTTGCTCCTCTGTCCTCATTTGGTTTGTGCTGTTGAATTCTCAGCTTTGAGTCTTTATTTTCTTCTACAATGCATCCTTTTTACTGGCAGTTCAGCATCTTTTGTTCTACCTATGCTGGTGTGCTGCTTTGTGTAAATACATATCGCATGATTTCTTGGACACTCACTAAAATTTCGCCTACTGCAACAACCATGTGAGAACATTTGTTACTACTGTGCAAACTCTTCTAACACTGTGGATTGCACTTATTTTCATCAATAAGTACTGTATATTGGTTATCTTGCCTGTTGTTCAGTCGTTTTCAGTTCTTAGCATAACAAAATGAACTGCGAATGTTTTTGTAACCTCCCCTCAAGCAATGTTCTGAGCCTGTGATGTATATGAGTAAATAAAGAACAGCGTAACCCTAGGGATGCTCTTACACACCATTTCACTTCTGTTGCCATTTGTTGATGCCAAGTTGTTTCTGTTCCACTGCAGTTCCTGGTCCCGATGACTGTGGGATGCCCTTCTGTTGGACCTCGATGGACGAGCTGCAGGTGGGCCAGGCTTCCCGTGGAAGAGTGTTGCCCAGAAGGGAAGCCTCGGAGAGCAGTGGCCGATTCTCGTGCCGCTTCTGCCCGTACGTCTCAAACAATGCTGCCAATCTCCAGAGGCACGTCCGAGTGCACACTGGAGAGAAGCCGTTCAAGTGCAGGCACTGCCCGGCTGCATTCTCACAGAGTGGCAATTACAAGCGCCACCTGCGCAACCACGGCACCGAAGAACAATTCAAGTGCCGTCCGCGGCCAACGGTACTTTCTCGGAGTGCTGCCTTGGTGCGCGCCATGTCCACTTCAGAAGGACAAAGATGAAGAAAACTTTGCGAGCACCATGAGCCTGTTCCAGAAATTACTTCTTGAGAACTTGGTCCTTGACCCACATATTTCACAGAGCTCACAAATGCAACCACTGCTCGTGTGTTACCACCCAGAAGAGCCCTCTGTTACACTGCATGGCTGTGCACAAAGACTTGAAACTTGTGCTGTTACCTGAGCCAAGCACAGAAATGAAGTCAGCAGGCACTAATTGCGACGTATAACCACAAGGGACAGTGAAAGTGTGGTTTGCGCTGTCAAGTTTTCTGCGAAGAAGCACCAATTTGCCCTGTTAACAATGCTACTATATACTAGTCAGGCAGAGAGTACCTTGAATATTTTTTTTCTCTCGAAAAAAAGAATGCCAAAGAACATGAAAAGCTCACTATGTTCTATTTCAAATAAAAAGTGGCATCTTGTCATTGTTCCCCACTTTGCTGCTACAGCATGTGTTCTTTTGCTTGTTAGTAGCACTTGGTGGGCTGCACAACTGCTGAGAATCGCAAGTTCTTGCAAGCGCTTTTCTCTGCATTGACACTTGATGCTTTGCAGATGAGCATGTTTTTTGGCGATAAGCACATTGCAGCAGCCTCAATTCCTCAATGATTTGCCCTCATACAAGGAACGTGATGGTTGAGAAAAAAATATCAGCAGAACCAATTTTACAATGACTGTTGATGATAATGCATTTACCATTGAATCAACATAGCCACACAACGTATTGCCACCATCGAAATGAGGTATGTATGAGGCATTTACGGCAGCAGGACTCCTCTTTCGTGCTTTCACAAGAACCCTCGGCATTGTTCAGCGTCGCTGCCGTGAAGCCTGCACGTGGCCTTCGAAATGCATGGCGTGTGTGGGAAGGCGTGCTGCCACTGATCTGGACAGGCTGTTGCCACTGACCGCCGCAGAGTCTGCCTGTGGCCTCCGAGGCGAGAAGCAAGCGCTGAGCATTGTTCCCCAACTTGCCACGCACTCGGTGGCGCATACTCGGCAACCCAAGTTGGCGAGAGGTCCACTTAAAAGATGGGTCCATACCCTGTGCATTCATGGCACAGCTCGCTAAAGCGTTGGCATGAAAGCCATTTATTGAAACGTGGCACATACCCATTGCATTTGTGGCGCAGCCTGCTAATGCATTGGGCTACTTTCCTTGAGGATTCCTTGCGAGTTCGGATTGATTCCACTCAGCAGTGAAGAAATTTAGGACACCTTTTTCATCACTGTAGAGCAGCACATTTCCAGTGTGATATACCTAGTTACCAAAGTCGGCATCAAAGACGTTCATTGGAGATTCCGTGAACTTTCCGGGCATCTGTCTGTCTCTGTCTGTCTGTCCGTCTGTTGATCCATCCGTCCATGTTCCTATCTAACCATTTTCCCGCCTGTTTGTGTCACTGGGCTGTATGTGGTCGAATGGGTAGCACATCGAGCTCCTGAGCTGAGGGAACAAGTTTTAAAACCGACCGCTGGAGCCATTGCCAGCTTGGGACAACGAGCATGTGCCCTTCAGTGTGTGGCAAGCAGTTCCCAGAACGCACCGCGCTTCTCGGAGGCCATGCCTGGACTTCTTGGTAGTGCTGCTAGGTGGAGCAGAGTGTTAAGAAACAAGTGCAAGAGGAGAGCCAGGCATGGTGCGTTTCTCAGCGTTCACACCCTTGAGTGCGTGCCATGTATTTTGGAGGCCAGGCTTCGTGGCGGCGCTACATGGTGTCGAGCATTTTTAGGGCAGCGTGAAAGAGGAATTCCACTGCATTCTACACCTCACAAGCCATTTCGACAGTTGCAATACATAGTGTTGCTGTATATTTATTCAGTGCTAATGCATTACTATCAGCAGTCATTGTGGTATGGGTTCTACCGCAATTTTTAAGATGGCATTGAAACACTAAAGGAAAATATGGAGTCGAATTGACAGATTATTAGTCTAGAAGTTTTTGTTTTTCTGTGCCATTATAAGCTTTCGTTGCATAGAAACTCTGTTCTCACTATTAATGACGAAATTTGAGAAGCCTAATATATTGTTCAATCCAGCATGACTTAATATTTTCATTCAGTGTTCCCAGAAACTGACTGCATGCATATACAGTCCTGCCTGAATATGGTGAACTTTGATGCAACAAATTATCAGATATGAGGAAGTTAATTTAAAATGTTATGACTGCCATCAGCATGTAATGATCATATGCTTATAAAATCAGTATTATAGTGGATATAATAAAGGCACCTGTGTCAGGTGTGGCTTTGCTACAAGGTTCAACTGCACTGGTTTCTTAAGCTTTTAAGTTCCAAGCAAGAGTACAACTTTTTCACACGATCTGCTGCTGCCTTTTCATGCAAGCAAGGTAAGCTCATTCATTCTATTTGCCATTGTGATGCGCTTGGAATTTTAGGCATTTGTTTTTAATATTCAGCAGGCGCTTGTAAGCAATTATTTTGCTTGGCAAAATCAGCACTTACCCACAAACCCTGCACTCCCCCCTTTTTTATTTTTGCAATGCCGACTTTCTGACTCTTTCATGGTTTGAAAACTTACATTGCATCTACATCGCTAAGTAAACAAAGCAACGATCGAGAAGGCGTTATTGTAGTAAAGGCAGTGGAGTATAATATTTACAACTAAAGCTTTTTGTTAAAATATATGAATAAATATTGCCAGAGATTCTTGTCAGAGAATTGGTGGCGTTTTGGGGAAAAGCTGCGCTCCATGTTGATGCTGGATACAGAAAAGGAAAGCACTTAGAAGTGCTGCATCCTAAGAATTATACGACCACTGACAGTGCGTTCTGTGAAAAAATTCACGAGCCATTCCACCCTGTGAAGGTGGATGGCCAGCCGAGCTCTGTCACGCGAGAATTTTTGCACAAAGGCACACGAACTGCCGCCCTGAGAAGACAGAGGACACACAACGTTTCGACGGGACCGCCACCACGGGAGAACGGAAGGCGAGTAGGTATACGCAAGTGCTTGGAACACCGACAAAGAAAGGAACGTAACATGGCCGACGTGGGTGATGGTGTAGTATCAGAGCCTCACAGACAACTTATCTAGGAGCTAGGCTACGGTAGTAGCTGTTGTTAACAGCTTAATATCTGATATGGGTCCTATTGGACCCAATATATTTTTGGCAAGTTGGCGGAGGGCTTGAAGCCTGCATCACCTCCGCTGCGGGTCGGCCCGGTATTGCACCATCTCCTGGATCGGCCCACAGTCTTTGCACACGAAAAACAAAAATGCACGAAACCCTGGCCATAAACAGCTTTGCTGTAAAATAAAAAGAAAGCTCGAGACTGCTCGGCACTGCGTACAGCACATGGCAGCCCCAGCCATTCGGAACAACGAACGCATGCCCCCATCATGTGACCACGGAGTCTATTCAGCGAGACGTCCCTTGTCAGTTGTCTTTCCCTCTCCGCATCGCAGCTGTGCGGCAAAGCGCGCAGTACTCTGTGAGGCACTGATGCCGAACCTGGAGGAAGAGGCAAAGAAACTTTCTGCCTCCTTTTCCCCACGGGTTTTATGCTGCATGCTGCACCAAGTGTATTCAATGTGATCATTACATTATTATACTTTATATGTCATCATATAAATAATTATAAGACATGTTTATTATATATCAGTGTTTTACCGATAACAAGTTTGGAATTTGTCACAGAGTCTACAGTTTTAGTATAGCGTACGCTATTCCATTGCGTACGCTAAAAAATAGCGGGTCGTCACTGCGCATGCGCTGAACGCTAAACGAAATAGCGGGTATAGCGGGCGTACGCAACGCAAACTAGTTAGCGTTAGCGTTTTTGCGGGGTTTGCGGAGCTTGCGGGAAACATGGCGGCGGTCCCGGCTGCCCACTTCGAATTGAATTTGGCGTTGCTTTTGTAAAATGCACTTCGTTCGTAGCAAATGACTGTGTAAACGGCTTTCGCTTAGTCTCAGGCCGCTTTGACGACAGAGTATTATGGATAACCTCGTGGTGTTTTCGAGATCGCTTCTCGTTTCGAACGAGTCAAAGCCTAACGAAAGAAACGTTCGAGATGTCAGCGCCACCTGTCGCTAAAGGCGCGAAATAGCCGCACCGACGGCATATGGCCTCTGAGATCCGAAGATATCGCCGGCCAACTAAAATTGTAGAAAACGTGCGCTGCTTTGCGTACGCTATATTATACACTCTTAGGCAAAGTTACACCCTTTGGCTTGCCCCTTCTGCCACACAACAATAATCGTTATCTGCCTTGATGCGTTTCCTTTCTTTAACGCTGCGAGCCCGCAACATTCCAGGAACGAACGGCACGCGCGTTATCAGAAGGAGCACTCCAACATGCGTCTCTCCGCAGGCCGGCTGTGGCCGGTGAACAATAGAAGGCAACATCCACGTGACCCTGCGTTCCCGGATGTTGGTTTCCAACTGTCCCTATGGGGCCACCGAATACCTATAGTGTGTCACGTGATTGGGGAGGTTTCTTCTCTGTATTTCTGTAGTGCGTGCAATGACACAGAAACCACGTGCTTCCAAACGTCGGCTACTCCGCTTCGGAATGGCGCGCGTCTGTGATCGAGCTGCCATCGGCGATGACGATCGTCGCTGCGAATTTTGCAGCAAACTATTCATACAGAGGAAGAACATGCTGCAACACATCAGGAACGTTCACAAAATGGCCGTGGATGTCAAGAAATTGATGAAATGCGACGTATGTGGCACTTCCCTGCCTACAATGGAGAAGTATTCGGTGCACCAGATCGCTGCGCACAACTTCGAGGCTGACGTGCACCTGGTGTTCCGGAACAGTAAGGGTGAGGAACAGTTTTATTAAATTTATTCTCAGTCATCGTGAGCAAATGACGTTTAAACGCAATATTATATCTTGGACTTTTTTTTTAAGTTTATCCATCTATAGTATATAGTCATGTGTGCGCGCTCCCAGCGATGCGCTACATGACATACGTTTGGCATTGTCTGCTATCCTGCACAGCAACTGGAGTGAAATTTGACGTTTGTGCATCTTCTTATTTTTTTTAAGCGACAGGAGTAAGCTGTTCTGCGTTCTGACGTTGCTCTGTGCCACATGCGTGCGTGGCTTAGTCTTCGCCTCAGTGCACGTTGCAATGCGGCAGAGACGCAGAACCGGGACCATACATGAATTTGCGGATGTCGCCGGTATGGTTTCCCAGCGTATTGTGGGCAAGCTCTTTAGCAGTACATTTCATAGAATAGAGCGAAATGTGACGCTCGCGCAACCCCCCCCCCTTTTTTTTTTACTTAAACGAGAGGAGGAATTTGCTCAGCGTTCTGACGTTGCTCTGCGCTACTTGCGTGCGTGGTGTAGTCTTCGCCTCAGTGCAGGCCGCAATAGGTCCAAATGCAGGCCGACGTAGGTCCAGGACCACACTTGCAATTGCGGCTGTCAGCGGCTTGGTCTCCCGGCGTACTTTGGGAAAATTCTTTAGTAGTACCACAGTCCTTCAATTGAAGGACTCTGGTTGTAGATTTCATAAAGTATAGCGAAATTTGACGCACGCGCAATCCTTTTTTATTTAAGAAGAGTGTGTTAGGAGGCTACTTGGTAAGACATCTTTTTGTGAACGTAAACTGCGCTTGGGAAAAGACACCAACGTACAAGAAGACAGGACGAACGCAGACTAGCAACTGGTTTATTGAAATCGCACATAATGCTGCCTCTTCGAACCATGGCGCATGCCCAAGCCAGATCATAACCGCGTGACGATGGAACACTCCCTCGCCAAGCCCCTATGTACAGTAAACAATCAAGCTCTTCTTGAAAAGAAGGAGCTTTTCAAGAAGAAACTGAGAGAAGGGATTCACACTGTTCTGGGGCGTAGCTTCCACCACGTGCTCTCAGTTCGTCTGTCTTATCGTAACAGCATTGCTATGAATGTACAGTCTAATTCAATATTGAGGAAGGAGTGAGCATAGATCATGCTTAAGTTTCATATTTGTTTCTTATTAAAACAAAACTAATATGATAAATTTTTTCAAGTTATGGCGCATTGCATTTGAAATTCAATTTTAACATAAATTTGAGCAATATCAAGGGTGACCTCATGACACAGTCGAGTTGAAGGTGAAGGAGTAAAATAAATGCTACATTAGCCCGTGTCCAAAGCCTTCAGAGCGATTACTTTTGTTTGCATCTCTCTCCCAATAGTACTTGTCACTATTTAATGCTATTTTGTGCTTTTATTACAGAATTTCATGAATGGAAAGCAGAAGAAGAGGGTAGCCAAAACTGCTGGTTCATTTTGCCCAGGGACCCCAAAAAGCTGGCCAGTGGAGAAACAAGGATCCACTATTACTGTAATAGATCAGGCGAGGCAAGGAAAAAGGAAGGTCATAGTGACCGTCGGGAGAAAAGTCAGGGGAGCTGTAGGTCTGGTAAGATATGTCTTTCATTTATTACCGTCACAATGGACAACACTCAGAGTCCGACACCTGAAGGCACCACCATAAAAGTCAGGTATCTGTTATAATATGTGCTATGCGGGAGTGCAAAACAAACATACGGTGCGCCGTGCGGGGGCGAAGAGGACGAATCTGGGCAAATACCCGCAAGAGAGTCATCATCATCATCGACGCCGACTCGGGAGCGTCGGCAGTGGCGCCTCAAAAAAGCGTGGCGCGAGAGTGTGGCCCGTGGCGTGAGCAGTGCGCGAGGTTCGGCGGTCGACGGAAAACAGCTTCCTCGCTGGGCGTCTGGCCCAGAGGAGCTATCGCCGCCCGCGCCAATACGCCACACCCGAAGCAACACGGTGACTGCTGGGAGGTTACCTCGCCCCGCTCTTCCGCTGGGCACTGGTCCAGGAGGCTGGCGGTCCTGAACCGGGGCGGTCGAGCGTTCGGGTGAGCGGCCACAGGGCTACCCCGCCAGCTGTGGACGCGACCCGGTGACTGCGGCCGGCTACCTGAGCCCCGCGACGCGGTCCGACCCGGCTGTCCGACCCAGCCGTCCGTCCCGGCCGTCCGACCCGGCTGTCCGACCCAGGTGTCCGACCCGGACGTCCTACACGGCTGTCCGACCCGCCGGCCGACACTGCTGTCCGACCCCGCTGGCCAGCATCAGTTCCGCGAGGTCTCAGACAAGGCGCCACACGCTTCCGCCGGAACTGTAGGCCAATCATAATCCACCCATCCATAGAGATAGTGCATGTCGCCTATGAGGCATTGTCAAGTGTGTGTGCCGTTATCTGTGTCGTGTACGTGAATACAAGTCCGATGTGTGTTCGTGCTTTCGCGTGCTGCTTCTCCCTTTTCTGGAGTGATCCGGCCCCAATAACATCACAGTATCAAAGAAACCATTATGGTCATAAGCCAGAAATTCAGCACTTGAGAATGAGTGACAAGGAAAAGGCCAGCGTAGCAGAGAACCTAGAAAGGGGTGTGCCCATGAAAACCATTCTAAAGCGAGTAAGAACATCTGTGGCATCCAAGCTGAGGCCAGTGCACTTGGCAGAGTGCTCAACCCTGCATAACATCAAACAGCAGTTGAACATTGCTGCTCCTGAACATTGTCACACTAATGACGCTATCAGTGTAGACATGTGGGTGCTTGTGATGAAAGAAAAAGGTGAAACACTTGTCCCCCTGTACAAGGCACAAGGTGCAGTGGACCCAAGTGGTACATTTCCTTCAGCAGACTTTGCTCTTGTTCTGATGACAGAGCCTCAGAAGGAACTACTAGAAAAATTGGGCCCTGCAGGTACTGTATGTCTTGACTCCACACATGGAACTACAGAGTACCAGTTTGAGCTGACCACTCTTCTGGTGCTAGATAAAGTAGGATCAGGTGTAGCTATAGCTTATTTCATCTGCAACCGGATGAACGAGCAAACTTTGACAGCATTCTTCAAATATTTGGAGTCTGCCATGGCCAAAAAAGTGGCTGCTAAGACATTGATATCTGATGATGCGTCGCAATTCTACAAAGCATGGTCCATGGTCATGGGTGCTGCACAACAGAAACTTCTCTGTGCCTGGCATGTGGATAACAATTGGCATAAGAAGATACTCGAGTGTGTAGAGAAACAGTTAAGGCCACATGTTTACCATAGTGTGTGGCTACTCTTAGAGTTCCTCGCGGAAAAGGCATTTGAAGATTATTTTAAGCAATTCCTTTCTAGTGAGGAAGAAAAACTGAGGGACTTCCTGAAGTACTTCAATGACCACTATATAGTTAGGCCGCAAGAGTGGGCCTATTGCTTTAGGACTAGAGCAGCTGTCAACACTAACATGCACCTTGAGAGCAAGCACAGGACGTTAAAGCATACTATGCTGGAGAGAAAACAGAATAAGCATGGTGACAAACTAATTTCTGCCCTCATGGACTTGACAAATCATTTTTTAATGATAAGGGCTATCCAGATGATGAAAGGGGCAAAGGGTAAGAAGCTGAGCAGAATTCAGAAGAACCACAGGTCTGGCAGTGAAATGGCAGCTTGTGCCAAATTAAATGAAGATGGCATATGGACTGTGCCATCTCAGTCTATTAAAGGGCTCTCATATAAAGTGTCAAAAGTGGGAGATGGTGCTTGCTGTCCTTTGAGGTGCAAGGA
Organism: Dermacentor variabilis; assembly: GCF_050947875.1. NCBI lineage: Eukaryota > Metazoa > Arthropoda > Arachnida > Ixodida > Ixodidae > Dermacentor > Dermacentor variabilis. The sequence goes on from NC_134576.1 coordinate 2,607,056, forward strand.
ATGCGCAGTGTGTGTGCATACTTATATGTGCACTTGCTATGACCATCTTATACACTTTACAGTGTGCAAGCACATTCACTGTGTGGTCATCGCTAATCCAACTAGCAGCAACAAGGCCCATGAGAGCTCACCCGAAGAAGCATGTGAGGCAAGTCGGGCATTGCACATTGTACAGAGTATAACAGAGCTGGAAGCAGCCAAAGCAGTGTCAAACTCGGCACTCTTAAGAGCAAAAATGGACTCAGTCAGACAGGCAATATCAGATAGTGAAGTCTCTGAGGGTGTGGCTGAGAAGGCAAACAATTTGTTTGAGCCAGTTTTCATGCTTGTTGAAAGTGAAAGTGACCCAAAAAGAAAGATACCAGACCATTAAAATGAACCAGCCAACAAAAAAGTTGTGCACCTGTTAAGATTTCACTCTACAAAAAACCCTAGATTGTGGCAGCCATCATCTAGCCTTTCAAGGCCCACTGAAGCTCAAAAGGAAGTCCTTAAATAACAGCTTAGGGACAGCAACATAGAAACTGAAGAGATAACCACGTCAGCAGGGCACGATTACTGGTAACAAGCCTCCAGTGCAGTTAGGAAGAGAGAAGTGGTGCAGTAGTGCTGTGCTGTCATGCGTTATTGAAGCAGGTTGAGGGCTCGCATGTTAACAAATCATGACATGTGGTCTCTGATGATTAGCCCGTCTGTTTTTGTCTGTGGTGTGCAGCCATATGTCACAGCTGGATGGTATGTGTGTTAGAGCACGAGAGAGGCCACCATGCTTGTTGTATGAGCTGCTGGTAAGTGTTCTGTGAAAATAGGTACAAACCCAGTGGTCATGTGGCAGCTGTTGGATGGTAGTGTGTTAGAGCACGCCTCCATGCTTGTCATATGAACCGCTGGTAAGTATGTCTGTACATAGATGTAAGGAAGTCCATTGGATGGTGTGTAGTGCTTCAGTGTGCAAAAGCCTCCAATGTGTTTTGCTACTTATAAATTTGTGTAAACACTCAGTAGCGCAGTAGTTATGATGTTGCACTGCTGAGCTCGAGCTTGCGGGTTCAATCCCAGCAAAGGTGGCTGCATTTCAGTGGTGGTGAAATGAAAAAAAAAAGTGTGTAATTGAATTTAAGTGCACATCACAAAACCCAAGGTGGTCAAAAATAATACTGAGTCCCGCACTTTGGCATGCCTCATAATTCGATCTAGATTTTGTGTTCCATGTGATGTTCTTATTGCCCATTTGAATAAACTTTTATTTTTCAGATTACCAAAATAGAGGGCATATGCAATGGTATTGTGTGCAGTCTGGATAAGTTGCTCTGGTCATGAGCACTCAATTAAAACTTCTGCATATTTAGCTGCAGCAGACAGTGTCATAATGATTGTAAAGACTATGCAGAAAGCTTTAGGCCACCCTACATATCAGATCAGTTTTATATTGCATCCCTTATGGTGCATCTCTTACTTGAGTAGGCATAATAACAATTGGCAATGCTTCCTTACACATTTAATATTTTTCTTTCTTTCTTTTGGAAGAGTAACCTTGGAAGAATAATCTACAACAGTGCTCCTACCTTCTCTATCCCCATTTCTTTTCTACACTTCAACTTCATTCTACGCACTATCTTATTCTCCTCTTCATCCTACATTGAGGGTGTGGGAAAGTGAGCTAAGTGTGCATAAAGATTGCTGTGCCGAACTTAATTGCGGCACTGATGAAGACAAATCTTTGTCAAAGGGTTCACTCCAGCTACATTCTCCCTCCAAACACTGTTTATCTCTTCAAGCCTTCATATTCCTGTGAGTTTTTGTCTTGTTTAACAGTTGTAACAGTCATACTATTTATTACTATCAATAGCCAGCATACATTTAGCACTGCAAAGGGCTGTTTAGAAGACGTGCGAGTTTCTACTTCCCTTATGATAAATACTCCAGACATTCAGTCTCTATTTTATGAAAATCTTTCAAACATTGCTAGTGGTGACCACCATATGGGTTAATGTCGGCATGGGACTGAGGCTTTCCCGCAAAAAGAACAGTTATGTTTTGCTCATATCATGTGACTGGCAGTTTCTGCTGTAATTTTTGCACTTGTCAACTGCACTGTGAAGAGTTCATTTCTGTGAATATGTGCTGGCCTGATTCTTCTTGTTCACACATTTTAGATCTTGTGCTATGAGATGAGGAGGTGTAAAATAAAAACACCGTGTAGATTTCACAATGCCTTTAAGAAACCACGCAAAGCTTGGAGATGAAGCATTACATGCAACTTGAACCAAGTGTCTGGACACAGTGAGTGAAAGCTGTTTTGTCATGAGCGAGGGTGTCGGTGTTACTTGTAACTACTTTAAATAAAAGTTTGTTTCAAAACAGTGGCTCAACTCTGTGTTCCCCCGGTAAAAAACAAAACCATTGGGATTTCCAATTCGCTTTTTAAACATAATTGACCTATATGAATAAAAAAAACTTGAGGAATCAAGATATAAGCTTACCATACCATGGAAACACTTGAAACTCCTTTTGAGAAGCTTACTCATACACGAACACAAATTATTTTCAATCATATACTCACAATTTGCCGCGTCACCGCGTCAAGTTTCAAGGCAGATTTTTTTTAGACTCCAGGAAGCTATATGCTTAATTCTATCCATTGTTTACTGCATTGCATTTGATTTTCTATAACAAATAAAATTGAATTCTCCATTGATTGCGCCGACGCTGACGTTATAATTGTATGCTATTATTATTGACTAGTCATATATTTTCTTGGGGGGTGGGGGGCTGCACTGGTGGCGTTCTACGAATTTGCGCCGAGTTTTTGTGCGGGTAAGCTTAAGCGCAGAATTTTTTTAGCGCGTTACGAAAACAATGCACTGGAGGTATTTTAATTAATGCAACGAGCTGTATAAAATATCGGTCAAGGGGTTGGAAACGTCGTTATAGAGAATCCCGACGATTTTCTTTTGCGTGTGTGTATTTGGAGTTGATGCAGTTTTCTTTATTTATTTTGGCTACATTGCGCCAATTGCGCTTCCATAGAATAAGGAAACGCGCTTCCACGCGCTTGCCGACTCGATCGCAAGGGGACAGCCTGATCAACATCAATATCAGCAGCAATGGCGGATTTGCGTTTGCCATGGCGCTTGCAAAGTTTTCAATAGTTTTCGCCTTTTAAGTGATGCTTTTGCTATTTTAACGTGTGGAGGTTCATCGTACGTCTGTTTTTTCAAGTTTGGCATGTGTTTTAACACATGTGAAGGTGTATACTCTTTTCTTCTTCACCGGATATTCACCGGAACAAGACCCTGTTCACCGTCTATCAGGTAAGATGTGTACGTATGCTACACGCAATCGTAGTGCTTCACTAAGCCACAGTGCACTACAAAGTTAAGCATGAGCGGTGCACAAAATTCACAAGTTCTTAGTATTGCCAAGAACAACCATTGCTTGGTGAAGTTCTCACAGGCGTTGTAGAAGTTGTTGGGCGCGGCAGTGCTGAACGTAGCGTTAGCGGCTTAAATCGTGTTTTTTACTAGTAACAACGTGTCACTATTTCATATTATTGGCGGCGTCTCCAGGACACCAAATCGGTAACGGGGACACCAGAGCTAGAACGCGGACTGGTCCATGGGTTGGGGCTCGCCGAGGCCTGCGCGTGCTAGTAGTATATCTATGATGTCTGTAGGCTGTGTGTAAGTCGTACTTTCCGAATTTTCTGACGCATTTTAAGATCAGCTGTCCGCTTTCGCGGACAAGGCTGGAGTCAGGATGGTCCGTGAGTTGGAGCAACATAACCTGCTTCCAGTTTAGGACCGCCCTGCTTCCAGTTTCGATCCCTCCGCTGCCCCTTGGGTACCCTGCCGCCTCCTTGATTATATTCTAATGCTCTCCTGAGGCCTCTGTTTGCCGGTTACATGTGCCCTCCTGGAGCAGTACTCACTACAACACCAGTCAGAACCTTGCCCATTGGTTTACCTATGTGTGGCCGCAAATATCTGAAACTTAATGCCAGTGCAACAGGTTTGTTGGCAAGGGTGTCAGATCGTTGCTTTGTGTTGAATCGGCCTTTTCTCAATTCTTAAGAATTTAATTGGAATGCACCTGACCAGTGCTGCTCTGTGGTGCTTGCCACCAGTCCCTTGGACAGGGAAGACATATGAGAATCCCTGTGCATACACTTTATATGCAGTGGTGTGACCGCTTCCTTTGGGAAACTACCACGTTAGCGATATTGTGAGCGCAATGTGACTTTCCTTCATCTTCCTCATCCGTACGTAGTGTGTGTCGCTTCTTCCTCGCCATAGCTCTAGCTCGGCAAGAATAAAGCAGCTCCTTAGAAGTGGTGGAGGTGCTGGGGTTCTGCATACCAAGGACGTATAAGGTAACAGTGTTTGTGCCTTTAATATGTCGCATTCGATCATTTTGAGACGTGGTGGTGTTCATGCGTTAGCACAGTGCAAGGACATCCACAATGTAAGAGGTACATCATTCTCGAATTTTATACTCTCTCCAGGCTTTTCTCGCGACCTCAGCACAAGTAGTGGGAGCATCAAAAAACTGACAAAGCTGCTGCATGAATGTTGCCCAGTCAGAAAGATCTGGCTCTTGGAACAAAGCCAATTTTTTTTTTTACATTGTAGAGGCAGACGGGCATGCTGTGAAGTTTCTAAGAACTGTCCCACCATTGCTGACTCTGTTGTACATTTATCAAACCACTTGATTCTCACCAAACTCAAGCTATGGTGACAAAGATGCGCCGCGTGCTTTACAGTCACATATTGCACTCGCAATTCATCTGTTATGCCAGTTTGCTGAAATGAGCATGCACAGCAGTGACGAATTCACTATGCGTGCACAGGGATTTGCCTTTCCTGTCCTATGGGCTGTTGGCAGGTACACTCGTCAGGTACACCTCAGGTTTGCATTCGGTTGCATGAATATGGAGGGAGTGTGTTCGCTGTAATCAGTACCACACATTTTGCTAATGTAGGCTTGAGTGGCTTTCCCGTGACTCCACTAAATAGTCGGAATACTTCCATGTATGATAGAATGATGAGCATTTTAACCTCCAGACATGCAGCAGTCTTTACACCACTGCAAGGCAGAAGCAGCCATCTCACCATGTTCACGCTCAAATAAATCTCGTTATTAAGGCATTTTATGGGCCCGCCAAACCGCCTGCACCACCTGAATGATGTCACTTGTCGTTGCACCTGGCTGTTCATTTCATTTGGCATCCTCTGTTCGCACATATTCGTTTCCAATAATTCAGAAAAATTGCAGGGCTGGTTTGCAATCTTTCTTGTTTTCTTTATTTTTCTTTATGGCCTTGTAAAACTGAGAAACGATAATGAAAAAAAGAAACAAAGGCTGCCTTCCTGTTCACCAGTGAAAGTATTGTTGCTTAGAAAGAGGCGCAGAAAAAGATGTATATGCATGTCGGACAGCCTGTACAAGGTTTTATCTTTGTCTCTTCAAACATGGCGTACCTGGTTGGGGTCAGTGGAATCGCTGTTCTGTAGCATTACCCCTGGCAGCGGAAGCGCTGTCCCAGAGCTCTAAAGAGAGTCATCGGAAACACAGTGCTAAACCTTCATCCTTGAAATGTGAAGGACGTCACTGGACAGGACGAGAGATGACAAGGTGAGACTGATTGGGGCAATGTTGCGGTGATGGGTGCCACCTGGTTGAGCGCACAGTATGGTCCCCTGTCCTGAGAGAGAGAGAGAGAGAGAACAACTTTAGTAAATATGCCTGCAGAGTCGGTTAGGCTCCCTCCACACAGGGAGGACAAGCTTTTACCGCGACGCGGCCACTACGTCAGTCTCGTGCATTGTGCTCCTCGAGGTCTTGGTTCCTCGCTACTGCCGCGGATCCGAGAGGGCCGCCATCCCCTTCCTAGGGGTGCTCCCCCCTTCTCCTCGGTTTCGCGAGGTCGCTGCCTCTCTAGAGCTGCCGAGACCTGCTGGACGGCCTTTAGTTGTGTATCTTGGTCATAGGTCCTCGTTGCAGCCTCTAGCCGCGGCGGGATCGTCGTCTTCTCACTGGCTTCTCGTGGATTTCTACTACAGTCCCAAATGATGTGAGCCGCGGTGGCTCTCTCCTTAGCGCACAGTCTACACACGTCACTCGCGTACACGCTCGGACACACGTGCTTAGCTAGCACCGGGGTGAGCAGGGACCCCGTCTGTAATTGCCTGTATAACACTGCCTCCTCCCGGGTAAGCCCCGGGTGAGGTGGCGGCATAGTCTGTTAAGTCTGTACCACTTCACTATTTCGTTGAAGGTGGTCATTTTGTCCTTGGCACTGCACCGTGACCAACACTCCGAGTCGGCCGTGCTTGCAGCCGCGCGGTTGGTTAGTCCTCGCGCGGCCGAGTTGGCCGTCTCGTTGTGGTTCACGTTCCCGCGTTCCGACACGTCACTGCCCATGTGGGCCGGAAACCACTTGATCACCACAGCGCTTTTGCATCCGATGTCTTCGGCCTTGCGCAGTATGCGCGCAGCCTCACTACATACCCTACCCTTGGCGTAGTTCTTTACTGCCGTTCTAGAGTCACACAACACTGTAGTGCATCCGGGGTCGGAGACGGCCAAGGCGATGGCCACCTCCTCCGCCCGGTGTGCCTCTCGAGTCCGGACGCTCGCCGCGGTCCTCGTTGCACCCGTCGATGCCCCGACAGCCACCACCGCGTATGCGTCGCTGCTCCCTCGATACTCCGCCGCGTCCACGTAGATGGCGCCTTCTTCTCTGGTGTGGAGGTCCACAAGAGCCCTGGCCCTCGCCAACCTCCACTCCTTGTTGTGCTCGGGGTTCACGTTCCTCGGGATCGGGCAGACCCTGAGCTTTCTGTTGATGCTATCCGGTATAAGCACGTCTTTCTGCTGCTCGCCTTCCCTCGGCTCGAGGCCAAGGTCCCGCAGTATCTTTCTTCCGGTTCTTGTTTCAGAGAGACGCTCGAGTTGCGCCGTTCTCTGTGCTTCGGCTATTTCGTCCAGCGTGTTGTGGACTCCCAGCGCCATGAATTTTTCGGTGCTCGTGCTTCCGAGGAGGCTGAGTGCCGCCTTATACGCCTTGCGTATGGTGGCGTCTATCTTGTTACGTTCGCTCGGCCTCCAGTTGTGGAAGGCGGCCACGTACGTTATGTGGCTAACTGCGAAGGATTGAACGAGCCTAGTCAGGCTCTCCTCCTTCATCCCCGCTCTTCTGTTGGACACCCTCTTGATGAGTCTCATTGCCGCGGCCGCTTTGCCCGCGAGCTTGTTGACCGTTTCACCGTTGACTCGATTTCGCTGGATGAGCAGCCCGAGCACTCTAATCTTCTCGACCTCCGATATCACTTGTCCTCCCGCTGTCTTGACCGTGATCTGTGGTCGCTCGTACTTGACTTCCATGTTCTTTCTTTTCCTGCCCGCTCCTGTCGGTGGAATCACCGCAGGGCTCGGTGATCTCCCCGCTTCTCTTCAACCTCGTGATGATCGGGGTGGCCAACCGGCTAGAAAGAGTAGCGGGAGTCCGGCACACCATCCCCTGTCCTGAGAAAAGCTTTTCTGGGAGCCCTACACAGTGGAAAGGGGACCAGAGAAGTACAAGCGCACCAGGGGAGAAATGAAAGTCGCATTGTGAAGCATGGTGCTGTCATTTCTGGTTGCTTCATGACGCAGTAATGATAGTCGCAGCACAATATCTTAAATTTATTCTGGCAACTCACGATATGCAAGTGAATGCTGCTCACTCTGATCATGTGGCTGCGTTTCAGTGCTTGGATATCTAAGGCCACGTTGCAAAATGCACAAGAGATTTATAATCGACTTCGTATACACAGAAAATACAAGAACAGTTCTAATAGCACTGAAAAGACAGAGCATTCATGGCGTCGTTCAAGCTCAGTGTCCTTGAGCGTGCGCAAGAACTAGTCTAACTGATGTTATGACTGGCCTGTGTGGTCAACGATTTGTGTCGCGGCGCCAAAGCAACAGTGAAAGGCTGGACCTTTTAAATACGTCGAGCCGCCTGCAACCGTTGGAAAACGCCTAGGAGGCCCCAATAGCAAAAAGACCTTATCATTTGTACAGGCATTTTCACCTTCTTACCCACGGCTTGCACAACACCCTGATGTCTGCGTAGTCTCCACAGTGCTGTCTCCCTTCAGCAAGTTGGACGGTTAAGCTTCGTGTGTGCATTCGCTCTTTCTCTTCGTCCTCGGCAGGGAAGGTGCCAGCGTTCTGTGTGTGTGTGTGTGTGTGTCTGTGTGCTCGCGCGCGCACGTCAGTGCCTTTCCTTCTGCTGAGCCAGTGGGGGTTATAAAATTTGTTGAACACTTCCATGTATCGAGCGGCGGCCGCCAGCGTGGAAAGTGTTTTCTCTCTCCTTCTTTTGAGCAAGGGTATTCCAAACACTATAAAGGACGTCTTCGCCAATGGACTTGAGCCTTCAGTTTTTGATCAAACTAGCATGTCTGTCGCTCTCCATCGGGAAACTTGCAGAGTTGACCATTCCGTAACAATGTGAAGTAAACATTCATTGTTACTCGTTGCATTGTTGCCGTATCTCCTGCCTGGCCCCCTGAGGACTCACGAGCCGCTGCAAAATGCAGTCAGCGGCACGATCCTGAGCACCTGGGTGCACAGTTTGTAAGAATTGGTGCCAGCGGTTCGATCCGACAACCAGTGGTAAGCTCCAGACCACCAAGCCCACGCTACTTCCACAGTCTTGGGTTCCCATCTTTAATACGGAGCAGCAGCAAAAAAAGAATTGACAGCTGTGAATAAGGTATGCGGATGTGGGCTGCTTCCCTTGAACTTCCTGAAGGCAAATGCCTTCAGGAAGTTCAGTCGCACTTTGTTATTTGAAAAGGCGTCTCACCAAGATTGGAAGTTGCAAACCGACAAGTGCAATGCATTGATCACACACTAACAAACCTGTCTCCAAATTATCAAAATGATGCACAGTGGGAAAACAGCTGAAATTTTAAACAAAAGCCATCATGGTCGCAACGAAGCCCTGCTTCAGCCAGAGTCAAGGTTACATGCACAAATGTCTCTATGTAAAACGTGCTGCCTGCAATATCACCAACCATGGCACGTGACTTTCGTAAGCCAAACAATGTTAAATGCCATCCCTGGATGTGTGCCCCACAGCAAAAAAGGAAGAGAAGAAAAAAAGGAAAGAAAAGACAGGGCTTGTCATGCGAGTGTGACATGAACCCTTGGCTCCGTCATGGGGGAAGATGAAGAAGGAAGATCACTTGGAGGCAAAGGGGTTGAGTGCTGTTGCTTTTAGCACTCGCCTCCTGGCAGCGTGAAAATGCAACGTTTCAATTTCTTCCATTTCCTTTAATAATGAACTAATTAGAAATATTTGTTTGAGAAAATGCTCCCTTGACGGCTTCCAACGTACCAATGTACCTATAACTAAAATTTGCCATGGTGCTTAATGAGAGGGGCTTTTTCAGCCCAAATTAGATCCTGCAGACTATAGTACTGTATGGAAAATATGGTACATGGAACTGTAAAATTTAATTTTCCACAGCAATTTCTACCTGTGCAGTTGGAGTTGGCTTTGTCACAGCATAGATGTGAGGACCGTGAAACAACCTTTATTCCCTAAAGGTCCTGTCCTGTAGTATACTTGAGCATTTACATAAAGGCATGGAGACCCTCAGTGTGTTGCAAACTAAGTGGCGACATATAGGTGGTGTGTGCTGCCTGTAGGGATGCCACTGTAAGCCATCTATGTATTGGCGGATTTCTGAATTGTGGATGGGAGAAGGCTCATGGCTGTTCTGCCTTTGCACCAAGCACTGAAGAGCACAGTGCTGCAATTTTCTCTTTGTGCAGTTGGAAGAAAATTATCCCTGCAGTGGCATCGACTACACAGAAAATGCACCCTACAAGAGTGGACAGAGTTCCAATGTGACTGTGGTTTGAAATGGTCCGGCCCCTGTGTATACAAGCACCGATTTTCCCAGACAAGTGTGACAGTGCCTGGCTTTGAATGCAGTGTGCTGCTTCATAAATATTGCAGTTGCCCAGCGCTAAGCTGCCTGGATTATGTGGTTGCCATAATGACTTCTCTGTACCCGTGGGACAAATATTTGAACTCGAAATAGCGACAGCAGCCATGCATTTCCTGCTGACATAGAATTAGGTTCCACAATGTCATCTGATGCATACACATGCTGTGATGTGGTTGTGTGGCCATGCTCTTTTTTCCTCCCTTCAAATATGCTGGTGAACTGCCACTAGTTACAGATGTCTGCAAGGAGTGCGCACTGTGTGAGTGCTGCACATGAATTGAAATTACGACCACCACAGTGATGATAAAGAACACATTGAAAAGTAATCTGACAACACTTATTAAGACTGTCTACAAGTTTTCTGTGAGAGATTTCCTCAGGGTTGACAAAAACCATCTTAGGGATCATTTAATGGGGTGTTACCGCCCACATTATGAGATGAAAGAAAAGGAAGCCATTAGGATTTCTCTGGTGGTGCAAGGTGCTCTAATAGATGGCTTTGAATTGCAATAGACATAAATATTATCATTCTATCTGTCTGGGCACAACTTCTTCGCCAACCTCTCTGTCATCTCTGTAGCACATTAATCTGGGATAGTAACTCACTCTGACGCAGGAGATGAAAGTGCATGCCAGGCATGCTGACCACACTGAGTTGGAGAGTGCCACTTTCTTAAATGTGGCAAAAGTCTGTGTTTTGGGCGAAATAAGAGCTCATAGGCAATTTTCATCTGTGATAAACAGAAATAAGTGCTGCCAGTGGTCAGACGTCTGAGGTCAAGCTTCTCAAGCAAGTGGATGCCATCGAGAACACCAAAAAAGCCAGTGATAGCCATTGTGCAGCAGCTTCAGATGGTAAGGTCCAGCCGGGGTTTCTCTGCACAAGGTCACCAAGTGGAATTCCTAAGTAACGGATATTTTTTCCCCTAAACTGCTACCCTAGAGTGGCCGGAACATGCACCGTTCGATCCAAGCATGCAGCTGTTATCAAAGTTTAGTTTAGTCAATTATTGAGGCTTAAGATGGTTTTAATGAATGTACATTAGGAAACAATTGTAAAAGAATGTAAAAAAATTTGAACTGTGTTGACTCTTTGGTGGCATACTGTTGCTAATCCTGAAGTTACGTCCTCAAATGACTTATGCTCCAGGTATTTGAGCAAAACTATGGGTGTGGAAATATTAATTTTTCAATTTCAAAGCTAATTCGAATAATGAAACCTAAGTGCGAAGCGAATATTTTTCGAATATGAATACTACTGCTATTGCAAAAATCCATTTTTTTTCACCAACCAGAGGTGCAAAATAGCTTACTGCATAGCAAATAATGTACAGGGATATTATGCTTCGTGGTTAACAAAATTCTCTAATACAACACTTTTGTTTGACAATGTCATAACTGTAGTTACTTAATGTTTCATGAAGCAAGGACAACAGCTCAACATGTTCAAAGAGCAGTGACATCTAGTGCATGTCACCATCGATTCAGACATCGAAAAGAGCTGCTTAGAGTGTCTGGTATCAGCAGGTCGCTCTTCACAAGCCAAGCCAACAGTGGGCACCACGCTTACACCATCACTCAAACGGATCTTCTTTTTGGCCCAAAATGTCATCATGCAAATATCTTTGAACCTGCGATTGTGGCAGTGAAAATTTCTGCCACGAGTGAAAATTTCTGCTGGATGATAAGCTCATCAGTCTTTCCGCAGTGCTGATGTGGAAGTGGCCCGTTCAGAAGCTTTTGTTGTTGAACGCATACTTGGGTTCCTTGATGTTGAAATTATCCTTCCTTTCTCTAAATCCAAGGGCGAGATCTTGCATTCTGAATGTTTGCTTGCGCTCTCATTATTCGCCTTCACCGTGCTTTCGTCAGCGGTCATCTGCTTGGTGAAGCGGGAGCGCCTATTGAACACTGCCTACTCACTGATGTAGAAGGTGAAGCAAACAGTCAGAAAGCTAGAAGCTTGCGCAATCTCATCCCAGGTTTTCAATCCAGTTTGACATTGAAGCATCCTGGTAGTATTAAAGTACTTGAGAATGAGGTTCCAGAAGCATTGCCAAGTTTGCCACTTGGTGAAATTTGTAGTTTGGAAACAATTTAGGCTCTTAGCGAGATCAGCAGTGAACAGAGGTTTTCACATGGCGATTGGTGTTGTCCAAATGCATGAAGAGGTCACAGTACGAGTACTTAAGCTGATAGTGTCGGGTAACCATAAGCACCAGCAGGGGCCCCGTGACAGTGTCCCCTTTAACTTCAGATATGCTTCACTGCATGATGATAAATATGCTTCGCCGCATAACACGACTCTGCTGCTGTGAAGGTGCAAATAGCACTGCGCTGCCTGGTCATTGCTGTTGGCCTTTTCTTCTTTTCACAGTGTCCTTACTGTAAGTGCACTCCAGAATTACAATGCAGGAATATGCATGTGTGCACAAGCTTTCATTCAAGAGTAACTCATGATCATAAGTTACGTCATCATGGTTTCGTACCATGTCACGGCATCATAAGCGAGACATAATAAAGGGGGCCTCAAAGGCTGCGGGAGAGACTAATCTTTTGTGCGAGATTGTGCTATCCTTGCTGCACACAGTGCAATATTATATGACTCTCATGTCTATGGTGGCATTGTCGATTATGAATGTTTCCTTACTGCGTTAAAAAAATGTGTAGTGCATCTTTCAGATAATAATGGCATTATAGCTTCAGAGTTGTTCAAGTTTGGGGTACTTGTTCACTAAAAGTACACTATTAGAAAAGCTTTAGAATGTCTAGGTCATAATTACATTTGAAGAACTGCAAGTCTTCCTACACATAGCAATTGGTAGCTTACTGTACGATGTTGAAGGTGGTTTTTATTCATAGGCCCTACGCAGAGAGCAGCAACACAATGCCTGGCATGTGACCAGGGTTCGTAACAGTGTTTGCATTTCCAGTGCTCGTAACTGATTCCAGTCTTAATGCATAAATTTGCTTTATGAATTCTTTGTAGACAGAAGGTGCTTGAATATTGGTTGCATGAAATGCTCCAATGCACACTGTATACGTACAGGGTGTCTTTTATTACCGTACAGATTTTCTTGTTTCAAAGTTATGAGCGCGGCAAATGTGGCATTCTTGCAGAGGAATTCCTCTATTTTGGAATTCCACGAATTTGGAGGCAGTCACATTTTAATGCGCTCTCATTTCTTACAAATCTTGAAAGTTGCACCTAACTCAAGATATTCATCATTGAATTTCACTGGTAAATCGAGGCAATATTGGAACCGAGTGTGCTGGGAGCGCAGAAAAGAAGGTTCCGCTATCTCATCAGATGGAAACATCTTGGCCAGTCATTGTAGCTGCTGATACGACACACTTTGCCTGGCAAGCATGTGCGTCAGTGTGCCATGTCAGGCTATCATTTAAGCTTTGTCCCACACTTCCTGACAGGGCACTGCCGCCCGATGTGGAGGAGGATGCACCAAGCTTTGATTGTACTCAATTGAGCGCGATAATCAATATTTCAGAATAAGTGCAATTTTCGAGATTTAGAAAAAGAAAGGGTGTGCATTCACATGCGACTGCCTCCAAATATGCCATTTAGAAGGCTGCCGCCAAGTTACTAATAAAAAAGTGACTGAATTTTTCAAAATTAATTTTCTGAAACTAGCATTAGCAGCAAAGTGTGTCCACCTCACCTAGAAACTCCTTTGCAAAAATGCCGGGCTCTCCGTGCTCAAAACTTTTTGCTAAATATCAGCATGGTTAAAAAAAAAAACTAGATATGCATAATTGTTAATGTATGAAAATCGTACACTATTACTTTTCAAAATTTTTGTCCTTCTATGCAACACCAGAAAAATTGGAAATAGAAGCTTCAGGTGACCTATCTGATGTGCAAGTTGCATGGCCATATTATTGTTTTAATTTTTCGCTATTACCTTTTACTGTGATGTCGCCACTGCAGCAGCTTGATGGCTGTGGCTTTTCATTCCAGGTCACAAAGCTGCACCCAGGTAGAGGCAGAATCCAAAAATGCTTATATACTTAAGTATAGCTGCACATTACAGAAGCCGAGGCCCTCAAGATTTATCCGTAGCCCTCGTGTAGCCCACGAGTTCCATATTTTTTATTGGGATTGAAGAGTAATGTTTGTGCTGTATCCCTCTATTTCAGACTAAATAATGTGCATGCAAAATTATATCTATTACTTTACACCATAGCACCAATATCTGTTGTGCGTTGATTTTCTGATGTCCTTGCATTTGCTATAGCAAGGATTTTTAAAAATCAGCCACAAAAGAAAAAATGAATGGTCAAGGAACCAAGTGGTGTGTAGCAGCTCCCTTCTTTTTTTAATCGGCGACAAGTTTTGCACTCGTGTGTTAGCAACACTGTTTCACCAATTGTGTACTTCAAAAGAAGTGTTACCTTTCTGCTTTGGAACTTTGTGGATTTGTTCTGCCAGCTGCTTGACCAAAACAAGCAAAATGTACCTTGGATATTCGACAAATTCATTCTGTATGCATTTGGTACAATAAAATTTGTTTCAAGAATGGACAAATGCTGTGATGGTTAATTGAAAACTGCAACATGCCGATTTTAGTTTCATGCTTCATTAATTTTCTCAGCCCCAAAGAAAGCATGCGAGGTTCGAAAATGTATCATGTGACAAAGTGCTGGCCTGCCATGACATTAGTGCACTCGGTCTAGAGAACTGATTAATGCTGCACATACATTGAACATGGTGGCCATGACCATCCCTCATGAATTGGCATTCCCTGCCTAAACCACCTCACCAACACAGCCTGTTAACAGCAAGAAAGCAGACGGGGCTTCCAAGAATTTCTATGCACTATTTATTAGTATCGCCCATTGAAATTGCTCCATTGCTTTGCTGACAATTGTCTTGACAAAAGTGGAAGCCGAATCGGTTGAGGTCGATCAGTTTTATTTACATACAACCTATTATAAAGTGGACCTTTCTTCGCCTCTTCAACTGTTCCCACAGCTGCTGCTGCCATCTTGCACGCCACATGGTAGGTGCATGGGAGGATTTTCCAAGGAACTCTGGAAAGCTGTAATCAGATTGTGGGCAAAGTTAAAAACTTAAATACAAAAAGGGTGTAGAGTATTGTAACCTTGTACATGTTGATCACACATGTTTCAGCTACAGCTGTAAGTGCCTTGTCTCATCAACCAAGCTTTTGCAACGTTACACTTTGTGATACTCAGTATGAATTGATAAGACTAGCTGCTATTCTAGTGGTTGTGCAGGCCACAAGGGAACAGTGCCTGGCCTTTGTGCTTGTATGTGTCAATTTCTCTCTTTCAGTCTCGCCCAAGCCACACCAAAATGCTATCCACAAGTGTTGGCGCCAAAATGGCCTGGCAACATTTCGTATTAAGCCGTTTGACCTATTTATTGCACTGATGCACAAAGTGCAACCAAATGAAGGAAATGACATCGCCTAGGTGATTAGTAAATTACCCTTCTAAAATACCACAAGTGCAACTTTGCTGTGGCAAGAGCCTTAGCAAAAACATGAGACACACAAAAATGAAGGAAAAGCGACACCTTCAAGTTCCCGCACCAACTCACCGTGACAAGCATATGTAGGAATGCGATTTGTTCGCGATGCTAATAATTTGATCACCTGTTTTGGTAGCTGTGGGCACGAGAAATTTAGACACCTAACCGCACCAAAATTCAGCTTATATGAAAACACGGAATTTCGATAAAAAGAGGCCATTTGCCGCTGTGGTGGTTTGAAGGAAGGCGATAGAATAGATTAAAATAAACATTGTAGAACGGGAAGTAAAGAATCTGCGCAATCGCTCTATCGCGTTGTTTGACAAAGAAATGGACGAAAAAATGTGCTTAACGTGATTCAGAAACATATCTACACAGGAATGTTCAATGGTAGAAATTACACTTCACCGCTACAGAGTAGCGAAGTTGCCCTGAAAAGTGGGACCAATATTTTCCGACCGCCCAACAAAGGGTGAAATGCGCACAGTATGTACGGCAACACTTGCTTTGTTCACCGCAGTAATGCCACCCTGTAATGGAGACAACTACGACAAACGGTCCGCATTTCTTCCGCAGCGAGCAGCGAGAAAAAGTCATTTTTTACCGAGTCAGAGAAAAGCCAAGCGTGTTCCTGACGGTATGTAACGGCATGCCGCTGGGAAAAGGGGGGTCCATACCTCGGGGTTCAAATTCTGCAGACACGGCATGCGCTTCAGCGTAGCCGTCAATTTGCGGTTGAGCAAGCGACGATTTTGCATTTTCTGTTCCGCATCAGCATGTTCTACGCAGCGAGGGAGCACCTTGAAAACCAGCACGACGGGGGCCGTCTCAAGGCCTAAAATTTAAGAGACAACACAACTATTAGCGCTTATTGTTTCAAATTTTGTGATTTCAGTAGACTTACCTTGATGTTGTCGCATATTTCTTGTGGATCCATGTTGCTTTCAAGGTCGTTTCCGCCAGCATAAACGGCGAAATCGACACGCTCGAAGCGCATCGTGGAGACAGCTCACGCCAGCCGCACTGCATTGTAGTCCACAAAACTGAATGTGCAGGCTTTCATAGACTCAATTAGGCGCAGGCGCGACCTATTTAAGAATTTAACCTGACTCACCGACAATGACGCCGCGCAAGGACGGCATGACTGAACACGATCCAGCGAGGCGTAACAAGACCACGCGAACGAACCTACGTGAGCCGGCAGTGGCCGCATGTGCATGGCATGTGGCCGGCACACACCACAGGGATTTAGCAGCAGCACCTAGCAGCGTCCTTCCCTAGGCGTACAAGTACATACCTATCTGGGGGCAGGGAGTACGCCACTGGCTTACGTCACATCCGGTTTGCCTCCAAACCGGGTACAGCTAAAGCCCCTGCATCTACACGCCACCGCCGCTTTCTTAAGTAGCGACAACCTTTGTAGTGCGCCGGCTTTTCCCCTCACACCAAATCCGGTTCCGGTATTTCCGGTTTCGGCATTCCCGGTTCCGGCGTTTCCGCTTCCTGGAGTTGCGCTGCGGGAATTTCCGCTTTGACTTCTGTTAGACGATGGCTGTGTACGATGGTGCGACGCCCGCGCGTGCTTAGCAGAGCTGTGGCAGTCACCATAAGAAAAATGCAAAAGGGACAAGCTGTTGTATTCCGCTGAAGTATAGTTCGCGGTTGCCGTTGTCCAAATGCACGAAAAACGGCAGTGGTCTCCAAGCGACCAGGCACTACATTCCACTGTACGTTGTCGCTCTTGCCACAACCCGTCGCAGGTTGACGCGAAGCAGCGAACACGAGCAGATCGCTGGTTACAGTAGGCGGTGGTTCTTGGATGGAATCGCATTCAGTTTCAACCGCAGCTCGTGCAATTAAAGCCTCTCCAGCGGCGCGAAAGTAAACAACGCTAAAAAACAAAGTGTCACTTCCACCCGGAACAGGAAGCTGCAGCTACGTAAGTTCCGCTTGACGCCGGAAGCTAAGGGGGTGAGTGGGAGAGGAACGTGGAGGAGGTGGGCAGGTTGGCGGTACTTAACCTGGTCGGCGGAAACGTGTATGGAGGGGCTTTAGGTACAGCTAAAGCCCCTCCATACACGTTTCCGCCGACCAGGTTAAGTACCGCCAACCTGCCCACCTCCTCCACGTTCCTCTCCCACTCACCCCCTTAGCTTCCGGCGTCAAGCGGAACTTACGTAGCTGCAGCTTCCTGTTCCGGGTGGAAGTGACACTTTGTTTTTTAGCGTTGTTTACTTTCGCGCCGCTGGAGAGGCTTTAATTGCACGAGCTGCGGTTGAAACTGAATGCGATTCCATCCAAGAACCACCGCCTACTGTAACCAGCGATCTGCTCGTGTTCGCTGCTTCGCGTCAACCTGCGACGGGTTGTGGCAAGAGCGACAACGTACAGTGGAATGTAGTGCCTGGTCGCTTGGAGACCACTGCCGTTTTTCGTGCATTTGGACAACGGCAACCGCGAACTATACTTCAGCGGAATACAACAGCTTGTCCCTTTTGCATTTTTCTTATGGTGACTGCCACAGCTCTGCTAAGCACGCGCGGGCGTCGCACCATCGTACACAGCCATCGTCTAACAGAAGTCAAAGCGGAAATTCCCGCAGCGCAACTCCAGGAAGCGGAAACGCCGGAACCGGGAATGCCGAAACCGGAAATACCGGAACCGGATTTGGTGTGAGGGGAAAAGCCGGCGCACTACAAAGGTTGTCGCTACTTAAGAAAGCGGCGGTGGCGCGTAGATGCAGGGGCTTTAGGTACAGCCAGCCTGCGGGGAGACGCTTCTGCACTCCAAAGGGTGTAAACTGTTCTATGCTGATAACGCGCGTGCCGTTCGTTACTGGAAAGTACCGGGCTCGCAGCGTTAAGGAAAGGAAACGCATCAAGGCAGATAACGAATATTGTTGTGTGGCAGAAGGGGCAAGCCAAAGGGTGTAACTTTACCTAAGAGTGTAGCGTATAGCGTACGCTATAGTTGCGGACGCTAAACTAAAACTATCACTAACGTCGGTTGGTTGTTCCCTAGTGAAACGGTGCAAACCACTCTGAGGGATCAGCCATGAATTGGGCTATATAAGAAGGCCACTATGAATGTGGCAATTTCATCATCAAGCATAGAGTATTATAATCGATGCCTTTGTGCCCATGCATGGAGGTGCCCATAATACTGACATGTTCTTTACAACCATTAAAGTTCATAGGAGCGAATAAAGCTTGTTAATGACAGGGTTTTTGTGCACTCTGTGAAATTGACATAGTTGAGTAAACATACTATCAATGTCACAACTACTGTTTGCAATGCAGAGAAGCATCAGCGCTTTGCTCACTTGTGCATTAATTACGGCCGTTTACATGTACGTGAAAAGCGGAAGATGTACTGTGATGAGCCATTGTAGTATTATTGTAAACTCGGCTGCTAGAAAAGCAACAACAAGCTTTCGTTTACTCAAAGGCTAGGTGCTGGATATATTATATACGCCAGCTTCTGCCCGAGTTTCTAGCAAGAAAGGAAGCATATATCGCATTAATATGTGCACATTATTACAATATATCTTGATCACTTGCTCACACAAGATGGGCAGCATTCATTTATAGTTTTGTAAATTTATTATTATCTTAACATAAGAGTCAACTTCAGGGCGAATTTGGGTTTAGCCTGAGTTCGATTAAACTTGTTCGGGGTACAAAAAGCAGGAATTATGAGGCTCTACCTGAAAACGAAGGACCCTAACCATAATAGGGTGAGATGCAACAGAGTTCGCGCACTTCAATTTAGCTACAGGTTAAATGAAGCTCAGTGGTCGAAATTAATATGAAGCCCAACCACCGAAGCAGCTGCCGTATATCAAGTGCAGCATTGGAGACTGTAAACCTCATTAAGTGTTATAATGTTGCTGGTGAGCACACGCACAGCAGGTTGGGAGGATTTGTCGAGCAAAATTCACAAGAGCAGAAACAAGGTGCGCTATACTTTCCAGTCCATATTTGGGATATGGCTTGTGAGCACGTCAGCAGGCTCTGCAGCGGTGCCCCCTCTTTTTGTGAACAACGTCCCTGCCAACCTGGAAGTGTTGAGATTCATAAAATTCCACAGAAACGATACCGAGAGGTAGATGGAAGCACAAATTTGCCCTGATCGAGTGCGCATCTTTTTTGAGGGATACATGCGCAACTTTATTAAATAATGACAAATTACCTGTAGCACACAAGGTGCACACACAAGCAGCAGCAACACATTGTTTTTAGACCACAGCAACTTTTTTTGTTGCAGATTTCACCTGCTCCAGGGGCTTGTCAGTATATGGACTTGCTCAAAGCAGGTGCTCCTCTGGTGTCCTTCAACCATCAGTAAACTTCCAATGTTAATCTATAAGAAGGGAGACGTTAAATAATTGAAGAATTATAGGTCCATTAGCTTGCTTTCAGTGTTTCATAAAATATTCACCAAGACAATTTCTAATAGAATATTCAGGGCAACACTTGACTTCAGTCAACCAAGAGAAAAGGCTGGCTTCAGGAAGGGATATTCTACAACGGATCCCATCCATATGTCATTAAGTAGGTAATTGAGAAATCTGAGGAATACAATCAACCTCTCTATATGACTTTCATAGATTATGAAAAAGCATTTGATTCAGTAGAGATACCAGCAGTCACAGAGGCAGTGCCTATAATCGAGGAGTAAAAGAGGCACACATGAATATCTTGGCAAATATCTACAGAGATTCCCCAGCTACCCTAATTCTCTACAAGCAAAGTAGGAAGATACCTATGAAGAAAGGGGTCAGGCAAGGAGACAGTCTCTCCAATTCCATTCACTGCACTTTTAGAAGAAGTATTCAAACTATTAGACTGGGAAGGGTTAGGAGGGAAGGTCAATGGTAAATATCAAAGCAACTTTTGTATTGCAGATGATGTAGTGTCTATTAACAGCATTTAGCCGAATGTGAGTACTCGGTTGGCAACCTGGAATAAAGCATCATAGAGTTTCCTACAAAATTACTATTTTTTTTTGTAGGAAACTCTATGTAAAGCATGGGAGGTTGAGCAATCAGTGCGTATCACGCGTGCGTCTATTTGTCGTACAAAAATGCCTCACGTGACCTGATCCTAGGTGCCTAGGGACAGCATTGTTTAGGGATTTTTTAGAAGGCGCGATGCTGGCGCCGAGCGACGCCGTGGCGTGTTCGTCCTCGGCCTGATCGTTCTGTGGACCGCGCGTTGTTCAACATTGCTCATGTGATCGTGCGTGCTTGCTTGTGTGGTGGTTGTAGGTTCTGTGTTACTTGGCGGAAAGCCATGAGTAGTGGCGGTGCGGCAGTGCGGCTTTGGCCTCGGTGAGCTCTGGAACTACAGAATCTGCGTTGTGTGACCCGTGCTTTCTTGAGAACCCGGCGGTGGTGACAATTGAAATATCGAAGTGGCCTAGCGCCTCGGCAAAAAGTTCTGCGAACCGCGATGTGGCGTCGCCGTGTCCGACTTTGCTTAACGGACATCGAGGGATGTGCTGCTCGTTGCAAGTCATGTATATGCAACTGCGTCGACCGCCCACTGTTCAGCGCTGAATGTGTGTTTGGTGCGCTGTGCTTGAAACGAGTGGTGCAGCCTGGCAGCGGGGGTAGCGGAGCAGCAGAGTGGCTTAGGGTTTGCTCGTTCACAGACATGTGCTCCCGTCTTGGTCTCATTAGCGGCTGTCGCGGGACTGCGGTGTGCTAGCTCCTTGCCTAGTATAAAGTTTACGACGCTAACACACAGCATGTTCACGTTTTTCCGCGCTATATGTCATTTGCATGACGGCCGAGTTGAAAACGAGACATATATAGTGTTCTTTGCGTTTGTGTGTTGTAAATTACTTTCTATTGTGGAAGTTCTGGGAGTCTTATTACGCAAGGAGTGCGAACGTAAACAAACACATATGTGTCTCTGAAATTTTGAATTACCCATAATACCTTTCACGACTGATAAGTGGCCTACACGGCCTGTGTGAATCAGCTACCGTATGTTGCGATGCTCTTTCGTGTGGTAGAATGATGCATGGTGCGCGTTTATTTCTGTACTGTTGTAAAAACCATTTGTTTATTCACTCAATACAAATGTACGGCTTATTCGCCGCAGTACATTTTAGTTACGCGGTGAAGCATACTAAAAGTGGGAGGGGGCCGCTATCAGCCAGCATAGTATGTCAACTTAGGCTATCTGAGAGGCGGCGGGTGCGCGAGTGTATAATTAAAGAACTCTTATGTCCAGTGACACTGGAGATCATTAACTGTAGCACCAAAGTAGTGGACCACTACCAGAACAAAGGCATATAGTATGCCCATCTCAATTCTTGTGCTTATGCCAGTCTTCTTTTTTACAGCAATAGCTGCTATGGGCGAACTCCCCTGGTTGTTCTGATGTTACTGGTGTTGTCACTGGAATTCCCGAATTTCTTGCTGGAATATTGCAAATAATGTTCTCATTGTGCTGCGAGGATTCAAACATATGATCAAAAGAGTAGCAGTCCACAATTCTACATTTTAGCCACTCTGCTGAAGGTTCAGTCGCGGTGAATACCAATCCCGGAGAGCGTGATCTAGCCAACAGGTGCCATGATTGGCTAACACCTGCTCAATGTCTGCGTACTGTATATAGAGCTGGCATCCACACCTTCAAGTTCTTACGCATCACCTTCCCACTTGTGAAGGCAGTCCTATGTTAAATTTTCTTCTTACATGTGATGACAATGATTGGGTGCACCTGCTTCATTAATCTTCTTCTAGTGCTTGGCTTCTCAGATTTACTGGATGGAGCTGTTGGTGTCTTGTTTTCCTCAAGCAAAGTGCAAGACCTAGCAATGGCTAGCCCAAATATAGATTTGAGAAAACCAAAACGAATTTAGTTTAAGTGTTGTTTTGGTGTAGATCAGTGGCTAAGTCCGGATATGAAAGAGGAGGAAGGAAAGCCGAGTCTTTCCACGTTAACACTGTGAGGCACAACTCCCACAAATAAATACGACTCTTACTTACTTTACTTTTTTAAGGAGATTACCGACTTGCATTGGCAGGTGTTCACTTCAACAAACACTGCATGGAGTAAGCCTCCTGCGCATATTTCACCAGCTACTGCATCATTGCTTCCCATTATGAGTGAAACTGCAATTTTCTTTATGCTACAAGTTGCCCAATATTGTGTTTTGCAGTAGGATGTTAGCAGTGCTATTAAGGCACTTAAAACTCATGAACTGTAGTAGAGAGAAAAAAAAGTAAGAAAGCAGTGGCTTTTTGTGCGTAGACTATGCATACACCTGGTGCTCTTATGGTCATTTTTTCCCTATCTGCTAAAGCATTCTAAACAAGAAAAGTTTATACACAATTAGTTTATACACAGACCACAACTAAACCACAGGTATCGTTGGTAAGCAAAGTATACTTGTTCGGTGACATTTTCTGCAGCCCTGCTGTTGGGCTTTCCTTCCTTCCTTTTCAGCTGTGCAGGTTCATTAAGAAGTGATGATACAGTTTGACAATTTTAATCGTTGAAAGACTTAGACGTAGTAGTTCAGGGTTTCCGCAGAACTACTACGTCAAACTCTTGCCTTTGCTTCGTGTTGTCGACAAATTCGACTTCGCCCTACCATCGCTAGCCGCCTGGTTAGCTCAGATGGTAGAGCGGCTGCCCCGGAAAGGCGGTGGTCCCGGGTTCGAGTCCCGGACCAGGACGAATTTTTCTTCAACTATGAGGCTTTTCTTTCGAGGAACCCGTATGGGTTTCCTTTGTAGCAATTGCTACAAAACGGGTGGATGTCTCATTTTCCCTTTATTCGTTGAAAGACTTAGCGAAACCTTTTTCGGGTTGTTTTTTCTTGGTTTCAGACTCTGCACGTTGCATTTTAAGGCATGTTTTCTCTGTTTGTTGCTTTTTCTTTATGGGTAGGGCATGTCAACATTTTTTACACCATTTCAGGTATGTGGTGCCATAGACTGTTCTTAGACGGAGTCTTGCCCTTTCATTCTGTACAATTTGATGTCGGTTTTTTGTGTCCAAGGCCGTTTTACAGTGCGATTGTAGTATTTTGCTAAGTTTTGCCTCTATCACCCACGCTTGAAAGATTGCTACCCACTGCTGGTGGCATGACACATGTGACATTTCTTTTTCAATAAAAGGAAGTCTGTCACTTGTCCTGTGCACTGGTTGTCTTTTGTCTCTTTGAATTGCAATTTGTTGCCTATATTTGCTCTTTTGTTGCATTTCAGATTAGGAATGGCTATCATAATTGACATTTAACCATACTGCACACAATGTGGATGATATGTAATTGCAATATATGACCACCATAATTATAATAGAAGTTAATAATTCAAGAATAGTGCCTTTGCATGGTGGTGCAGCCATGAATTGTGGCTATAAGGTACCAGCGCTGCAGATAGCACTGCTTGTGCAGAATATAGTTCAACTCTTACTACTTTCAAACATCATTGTTTTTATCTGCATTTGTATGGCTCCAGTTTCAATGAACAACACACATCTGGTGGAAGAGTGCTTTGCACCTGCAGTTGGGCCCAATGAATAGCCAAATTTTTGCCCGTTTTCATGTTATTAGCATATTAGTAAAGGCAGTCGTTTTTATAGTAGCCTGTTTGCCCAGTGTAGAAGCCGCTGCAGGGTGTCAGGATCTCGTACACATCTTCAGCTTTGCAGGGGACACAGCATCTGGCACATAGTTTGCCACAGGCCATGTATTCGGGGCAAGTTGAGTTCACTCACTAGCAAAGGGAGAACCAAGCTTATTGGATATGAAGTAAACCGCCTGTATACTCAGTAGCCTTTTTCATTTTGTGTGACATATGTGGTTATAGCGACCCTTGTTTTAAGCACTTCTTGTCCAGCAGCAGTCATTTGCTTTTGAAACACTCAGGATAGCTTTCAGCAAGCTGGACAGGAATAACACTGAAAAACCAGCAGATGTTAATTCTCGCACTTATCATGCGAAGCTTCGTACGGTATGATGAGGGCGTAAATAAATGAGGGTGTTCCTCAAGGCCTTGTAGCACATGTCACGAGTTTGGAGCAACATGATGTATAGCACTTTTTTGATTGCATGCTATAGGTTTAGCAGGTGTGGCCATGGTGGAAGTGCAGTGCAAGGTCAAGAAAACATATCTATGAGCAGCACCCTGGTAAAGGAGACTGGGAAAACTAGTGGGAAGCCTGTTGAACATCTGGTTGACCCACTTGCTGGCTCCATCAGGCAAAGTATGATAAAGAGAAGGAAGTCATCAACACATCAGAAGGTTTTTACATATAAACACTGTGCTAAGGCCATAACATGCCAACAAGTCTTAGTGCGCAGGCTATGCACAACCAACTACATATGCCTTCTGTTCGGACATTGCTCATTGTAACTAACAAAGATGGAGTGGACAAAAAAAGAACAACAGCTCCATTAATTTGGTTTCACTGGTATCAACAGTGTTTTGTAAGTGTACATTGCCATACTCCCCAATGCCTTCTTGGGTGACATCAGCAAGGACCAGCTTGAGGCAAGGGGTAATGGACGTCTTTACAAGCTAAAAATGCATGCATGCATGGAGAGCACATTGTGTCCAAAAAGTAGGCACTTCACAGGGGCACTGGAGAAGAAACAGCTTATTAACAGTGGGCAAAGACAAGCTACTAAACACCCAACACTGTTGCCATGTAACGACCTCTGAAACAATCCCTCTTGCAGAGGAAATCATCTTTGTGTATCCATAAAAAGGGCAGATGGGCAAAGCCCCTTCAGTAATGCTGCCAGCTTCAAACGGCCATTTTGCACATCCTGAATGCTTCCTTCTCAAGACTTTGCTGGGTGCAAGTATTCTACTGTCCAAAAGCTGTCATTGAGAGCACTGTTGGTTTGGTGGCAATAAAGTTCAGAAGCAATTGCAACAATCCTCCCTTCCTAGTTGGCCTGGATGCTCATGGTGCTTATGAAGCAGCACCATGAGGCAAGCAAGGTGAACGGATGCCTCCAAG
This sequence comes from Dermacentor variabilis, assembly GCF_050947875.1. Classification (NCBI taxonomy): domain Eukaryota; kingdom Metazoa; phylum Arthropoda; class Arachnida; order Ixodida; family Ixodidae; genus Dermacentor; species Dermacentor variabilis. The sequence goes on from NC_134576.1 coordinate 2,632,570, forward strand.
CCCTTGTTCATTTATCACACTGTTCTGTTAGTAACAACCACGAGACTTGAAACCAACAAGCTCAAGTTCGGCACTCGCATGGTTACTGCGGAGGATCCATAAAAAGCACAAAAACAGAAAACTCAAGGAAAAGGATAAAGCACCATTTAACACTTAGTATTGCTACAGCCCACCCCCTTCTTTTATTTTGTCTGGTCGTGCTACATCTTTTTACTATAGATAGGCATGAACTTAGGTGATGTTCCCAATCAGTGTCCAATTTTTATATTGCCACGACCTCGACACAGCTGACAGCCACTCGGTGCAAGTCGGTGCCACATGCTAGGCACGTTGGGTGGCTCCGAGAAGAAGAGAACGACGAAGGTGCCAGGACAGCGATAGATATAAAAGATCTCTAGCGTCGACCGAAGTCTTTTGTGGCTTTGTCTGTGACAAACTGGTGAGGTGCGGGGTACGCGTCTATGTACTCTGACCCCCAGGAACAGGGAGCGGACAACCTACGCAAAAGCCGACGGCTTCAAAGACTGCCTCCGGAATACGGCCTGCAAGACCTGCCGAGGATGTCCACCACAACCGCAAGCCAGACACAGGTGACGTACGGTACGGGACAGCCTCCTGCGTCGCTGGTTCTCCACACCCCACGCTGGCCGCGGCCGTTCCATGGTGAGCCTTTTGAGGACGTGGAAGACTGGCTCGACGACTTCGATCGTGTGGCTGACGTCAATTATTGGGACGAGCAGAAAAAGTTAAGGAACGTGTACTTCGCCCTAGAGGGCTCTGCCCGAACATGGTTCGCTAACCACGAGCCATCCATCACCACCTGGCAAGAATTTCAACGGCAGATACGCGATACGTACAGCAGCCCCGCAAGAAAAGAGCGAGCAGAGCAAGCCCTTCAGAATAGGGTTCAAAGGCCGAACGAAAGCGTAGCCATGTTCGTAGAAGACATGTCGCGGCTTTTCAAGCGTGCTGACCCTGGCATGACAGAAGCGAAGAAAGTACGCCTACTGATGCGTGCGGTAAAAGAACAGCTGTTTGCTGGACTGATGCGAAGGCCTCCAGCTACAGTAGCTGAGTTCGTCAGTGAGGCGACAACAATGGAGCGAGCCCTTCAACAACGCTCCTCGGTCTACGATCGCCAAATCAATCTGGGATCAGCATCTTCGCTCTCGTTACCCTATGACACCGATGCGCTTCGAGAGCTTGTGCGTAGTGTCGTGCGTGAGGAGCTCGACCGGCTACAGGGAGTGGGATTTCAACCGACCGTAACATCCCTCACAGATATCGTCCGCGAAGAAGTTCGCCAGGCAGCACAGCCATTCGTGCAAACCAGACCTGAAGCCGCCCCCGTACTGACTTATGCGCAAGCAGTGAGGCTACCTGCGCAACCCGGGAACCACCGTAACCCGCCTTCTTCTGAAGAACCGCTGTGCCACTTCCAGGGCCAAGGTTCACGTACAAATATGTACGGGTCCACGAGCCCCCGAATCAATACGCGAAAGTCAGACGTGTGGCGCACACCTGACTATCAGCCACTCTGCTTCCACTGTGGCGAAGCGGGCCACTTGTACCGTGCCTGCTACTACCGAAGAATTGGACTCCAGGGCTATCACCCCGGCGCTCGTCGCCCACGTGAGGGAGAGCGTCCGAGAGAAATCCAGCAATATCTGGCCAGTCAACCTTCGTCGCCGTACGCGCAGTTCCCATCGGTTGAACAGTCCCTGCCAACGACCCGATCTCCGTCTCCGCAGAGGCGCCAGTCACGATCACCACCTCCTCGACGATCGGCGTCACCTAGCCGCTACACTACGTTCTCCGCTTCCGTGGGCAACCGGCCCACGAGCCCAAGTCGGGGAAACTGAGAACAGCGACCTCCGGAGGTGGGGCCGCTGTCCAACGCACTTCGAAAGATCCTCCGCTGCGACACCCCGACGACGACGATAACGACGAAGACAACGACGACTGCGTACCTTCGACACCTTCCTTCGAAAACCGTGAGCCTGTTTCAGCCGACATACTCGTTTCTGTCGATAACCACCCGGTAACCGCTCTTGTCGATACTGGCGCCGATTATTCTGTCATGAGCGGACAACTGGTTACGGCACTTCGCAAGGTGACGACACCGTGGCCAGGACCTAAGCTCCGTACAGCCGGCGGTCATGTCCTCACGCCGATCGGCAAATGCACTGCGAGGGTACAAATTCGTGAGGTCACATTTGTCGGTTCATTTATTATACTGGAAGAGTGCTCTAGGCAGGTCATACTCGGCATGGACTTTCTTCGGGAGTACGGCGCAATCATAAACCTTCGCGAGTTGCTTGTCACATTTTCCAGCGAACACGCAACTATTTCGGACGACTACCACCCACAGTCCACGGTGTTACGCATTTCGGGTGACTGTGCTACTTTACCACCTCGGAGTACTGCGTTGATCACCGTAGAAACAGACGATGATCCTCCCCATCTCGGAATCGCTGAAGGCAATCTGTCAGTCTTGTTGGCTCGACAGGTTTGCGTAGCCCGCGGCATCTTGCAGCTGTCGTCACGGACTGCTCAGATTTTAGTGACCAATTTCAGTCGTGAATACCAGCACTTCGCCCCACGAACTGCCATCGCCTATTTGGAGCCAGTCAGTGATTTTCCCGCTTGTTTAACTGTAGGGCAAACTGATGGTGATTCTAACTGTGACGTACCAGCCAACAGCAATATTGATGTGAATTCTAAATTATCGGGTCAACAACAGGCTAGCATTCGAAGCCTTTTACAGTCTTTTGCAGACTGTTTCGCTTCAACATCGAAGGTCAACCAAACGCCTATTGCGAAACACAGAATTATTACAAATCCCAATGAAAGACCCGTGCGCCAACGTGCTTACCGTGTTTCTCGTAAAGAGCAAGACGCCATCCGAAATCAAGTCCAACAAATGCTTACCGACGATATCATACAGCCCTCCACCAGTCCATGGGCGTCACCTGTGGTTCTGGTGAAAAAGAAAGACGGCACACTGCGTTTTTGCGTTGACTATCGCAAGCTTAACAACGTTACGAAGAAGGACGTTTATCCCCTTCCCCGCATCGACGACTCTTTGGACCGCCTTCGAAATGCTCGATACTTCTCATCGATGGACCTTCGCAGCGGCTACTGGCAAATAGAGGTTGATGAGCGTGACCGTGAGAAAACCGCATTTATTACGCCTGACGGACTTTACGAATTCAAGGTCCTTCCTTTCGGATTGTGCTCTGCGCCTGCTACTTTTCAGCGCATGATGGACACGGTTCTATCAGGTCTCAAGTGGCAGTCATGCCTTGTCTATTTAGATGATATCGTTGTCTTTTCAGAAACTTTTGAGCAGCACCTCCAGCGCTTACACGCAGTTCTAGACGCAATTCGTACTGCTGGCCTGTCTTTAAAGCCTGAAAAATGCCATTTCGGGTATGACGAACTCAAATTTTTAGGCCATGTCGTCAGCTACGAGGGCATTCGACCAGATCCCGACAAAACCATTGCTGTTGCTTCGTTTCCAACACCTTCGAACAAACACGAACTCCGCCGTTTTCTAGGGCTTTGCGCATATTATCGACGCTTCGTGGCCAACTTTTCACGAATAACCGAACCGTTGCAACGGTTGACTAAGGATAATGTTCCGTTTGTCTGGGAGCAGGACCAACAAGAGGCCTTCTGTGAACTCCAGAAACGTCTGCACACACCTCCTGTTCTAGGACACTTTGACGAAGACAGTGACACCGAGTTGCACACGGATGCCAGCAACGTTGGCCTTGGTGCCGTCCTCGTACAGTGGCAAGATGGAGCCGAGCGCGTCATTGCGTACGCAAGCCGCACTTTGTCTCCAGCTGAAAGGAACTATTCCACTACGGAGAAGGAATGCTTGGCCGTTGTGTGGGCAATTGCTAAGTTCCGACCATATTTGTACGGCCGATCATTTCGAGTTGTGACAGATCACCATTCATTGTGCTGGCTCGCCAATCTCAAGGATCCATCCGGCAGTCTTGCACGCTGGAGTCTTCGCTTGCAAGAATACGATATGACGATAGCGTTCAAGTCCGGGCGTAAACACACCGACGCCGACTGCCTGTCACGTGCTCCACTTCAACCGTCGCCATACGACTTTGATGAAGAGGACGCATTTCTGTCCATTATCACAGTATCAGACATCAGCAAGCAACAGCGCGATGATTCAGAACTCCGGCCTCTCATCGACTACCTTGAGAACCGTCTACCAGAGCCGCCTCGTATGTTCATCCGCAAATTATCCTCGTTTTTTCTCCGAGATGGCGTTCTCTACAAACTGGGTTTTCCCTCGACTGCAACCGCCTGCCTTCTTGTAGTGCCGTCTTCACTGCGTGACGATATCCTGCGGGCCACTCACGACGAGCAATCTTCGGGCCACTTGGGATTCGCACGGACGTTTTCACGCATACGCCAAAAGTACTTCTGGCCTAACCTTCGCCGTGACGTAAAGCAATACGTGAAGACCTGCCGCGACTGCCAGAGACGCAAGACACCACCCGCGCGTCCGGCTGGCCTTCTCCATCCCGTGGATCCTCCGCGGATCCCTTTTCAGCAGGTTGGCATAGATTTGCTTGGGCCATTCCCCACGTCGAGGGCTGGTAACCGTCGGATTGCTGTTGCCACAGACTACCTTACACGTTACATTGAAACCCGAGCACTCCCACGAGGCACTGCTAATGATATTGCTACCTTCTTTGTACATGGTATCGTACTCCGCCACGGTGCTCCAACAGTGGTTATAACCGACCGGGGCACAGCATTTACAGCGCAGCTCACAGAAGATATCATGCTTCTCAGTGGTACAGTTCACCGCAAAGCCACTGCTTACCATCCCCAGACGAATGGGCTCACAGAAAGGCTAAACAAAACGATCGCTGATATGATTTCCATGTATGTTGACGTCGACCACAAAAACTGGGACGACGTTCTCCCATACGTTACGTTTGCATATAATACTGCCGTTCAAGAAACTACCGGCTTCACCCCTTTTCGCTTAGTACACGGCCGGGAAGCTGTTACAACGTTGGACGCAATGCTTCTACCCACCTACTGTTCTAATGTTGTCACTGATGCTGCGGAATTCGCTCGATGTGCCGAAGAGGCACGCCAGCTCGCACGAATGCGTATCCGCCACCAACAACACAACGACGCCGACCGGTACAATCTTCGTCACCGCGACGTCACTTATCAACCCGGTGACAAAGTATGGGTGTGGACACCGATCCGCCAGCGTGGTCGGTCGGAGAAACTTTTGCGCCGCTACTTTGGACCTTATAGGATAGTTCAACGACTCGGCGACGTCACATACGAAGTGATTCCTGAAGGAGAAGGCACCACTCGCCGTCCCCGACGCCCAGGCCTGTCCGATGTCGTTCACGTCTCTAGATTGAAGTTATACCACTCCCGCTGAACGCAAAGCTCCGCACCTCTCTCACCATCTACGTCTGTCTTAACAGTATCACCGTCGCTATCTCCAGTGCGTCAATGTTCCGCATCGAGACGATGCTTCTAGGGAGGGGGGTAATGCCACGACCTCGACACAGCTGACAGCCACTCGGTGCAAGTCGGTGCCACATGCTAGGCACGTTGGGTGGCTCCGAGAAGAAGAGAACGACGAAGGTGCCAGGACAGCGATAGATATAAAAGATCTCTAGCGTCGACCGAAGTCTTTTGTGGCTTTGTCTGTGACAATATACACTATGTGCTGGTTCAAAGAGGTTCGAAACACTGCAATGGAAGCTTCAAGTATAAAGGGTGCCCGGAAGAAAAAAAAAAGCTGTGCTGCAACCATCTCGGCAACATCTTGTCCCTTTAATAAAAATTGTGCTTCCATATTAACTTGAGCCCTCCAGTTTAGAGTAAAGTACCAGTGCACTTATGAACAATGAATCAATTCTCAAAGAGCATGTGCAGTCCAGACAAAAGCAGGGGCAAGAATCCGCATTGCGCTCCTGCATTGAAGGTAAATAACACATACCATAATGGCGAATGTGCTTTAGTAAGCTTCCCTGCAATATGAATTTGTAATGTACAAAGAATTGTCAATGAAGCTTACTACGAGCACAGATGCACTTGCAAATTATATCACAATTGAAGATAATGAGCAAACCTATGTGCCCTTTCCACTCTTAGTATGCTTTACTGCACAATGCTTATTTACACCCATGTATTGCGGTGTAGCAAGCTACAAAAGAAACTTTGCATAATTAGGCTTTTTAGGATCATCTTTCTCGCAATACACTAATATTTCGCGGTGAAGCCTAAGCAATGTACTGCGGTGAAGCATACTAAAAGTGAAAAGGGGCAAGAGTTCTTTAATCATACACTCGCGAACCCTCCGCCTCTCAGGTCGCCTAAGTGGACATACTATGCTGGCTGATAGCGGCCCCCTCCCACTTCTTAGTATGCTTCACCGCGTACCTAAAATGTACTGCGGCGAAGAAGCCGTACATTTGTATTGAGTGAATAAACAAATGGTTTTTACAACAGTACAGAAATAAACGCACACCATGCATCAGTCTACCACACGGAGGAGCGTCGCAACATACGGTAGCCGATTCACACAGGCCGTGTAGGCCACTTATCAGTCGTAAAAGGTATTATGGGTAATTCAAAATTTCAGAGACACATATGTGTTTATGTTTACGTTCGCACTCCTTGCGTAATAAGACTCCCAGAACTTCCGCAATAGAAAGTAATTTGCAACACACAAACGCAAAGAACACTATATGTCTCGTTTTCAACTCGGCCGTCATGCAAATGACATATAGCGCGGAAAAACGTGAACATGCTGTGTGTTAGCGTCGTAAACATTATACTAGGCAAGGAGCTAGCACACCGCAGTCCCGCGACAGCCACTAATGAGACCAAGACGGGAGCACATGTCTGTGAACGAGCAAACCCTAAGCCACTCTGCTCCTCCGCTACCCCCGCTGCCAGGCTGCACCACTCGTTTCAAGCACAGCGCACCAAACACACATTCAGCGCTGAACAGTGGGCAGTCGACGCAGTTGCATTTACATGACTTGCAACGAGCAGCACATCCCTCGATGTCCGTTAAGCAAAGTCGGACACGGCGACGCCACATCGTGGTTCGCTGAACTTCGCTGCCGAGGCGCTATAGGGCCACTTCGATATTTCAATCGTCACCACCGCCGGGTTCTCTAGAAAGCACGGGTCACACAACGCAGATTCTGTACTGCCAGAGTTCACCGAGGCCAAAGCCGCACTGCCGCACCACCACTACTCACGTCTTTCTGCCTAGTAACACAGAACCTACAACCAACACACAAGCAACGCACGTACTGTACAATCACATGAGCAATGTTGAACAACGCGCGGTCCACAGAACGATCAGGCCGAGGACGAACACGCCACGGCGTCGCTCGGCGCCAGCATCGCGCCTTCTAAAAAATCCCTAAACAATGCTGTCCCTAGGCACCTAGGATCAGGTCACGTGAGGCATTTTTGTACGACAATTAGACGCACGCGCGTATCACTATAGTGCCTAGAATCATAGAGTTTCCTACAAAAATTGTAGGAAATTCTATGCCTAGAATATACTTGCTAGTGTGCCGAAGGCGCTGGCTCGCGTGGCCGCCGAGGCAATGCCTTCCCGCAGCCACCGCGTGGTGGCGCTGCCAATCACTAAGGGCCTCGGGACCATAGAGTTACTATACTGACTCTAGAGGACAAGCTACCCATAGGGCCCATGCATTGAAATCGGGAACCGCAAGAGCGCCGCCATGTTGCTACGCGCCGAGGTTACCAGCTCCTGAGACGCTTAACTGACTCCTGAGTCAGTTTTAATCCGGCAACCGTAGCAGCGTAGCTATGGCGTAGCAGCATGGCGTCTCGCATGTAGTGTCGTGATGTGTGCGTGCAGCCGTGTGTTTGGGCTTTATAAGTTGGTTCTTTATTCTATGTTGCGGAACGGTGCGGGTGTGGTCCATGTTGGCCGTACAGGTGGCAGTTATGCAACCGAGGGATGATCCTGTTGAAGTTTCCCGTGGTATGCGGTTTTCAGCGGTCACGCCTGTTGCAGGAGTGTCACTCGACGAGGTTACGAGCTCGAAGCTGTGGTCAGATTCCTCGTTGGCGTTCCGTAATTCTCTTCGCACGGGCGCGGTATGTTGCAAAAGCCGCTTTCGCGATCTATCGTCGCGACGATAGGTCGGGCTTTTTTATTATTATAAGCACTGATCCAGTTGGGGTAGGGCACATGTAACCTACAAACGGAAGTCTCAGGAGAGCACCTGAGATTATAATAAAGCAGGCGGCGCAGGAACTCCAGGGCACCCAAGGGACAGTGGGGAGATCAAAGCTCGAAGCAGAACGGTACGTAGGTTGGGGCCGCCGAGGCAAGTGTGTGCCAGGGAGTGTTCGCACGGACAGCTCCCCTGGCACGCGCAGCAGAGCCTCGCAAGGTCGAGATACCTTAAAGGCACCTGCGCCCATCATCTTTCTTTTGCCTCGGTGCAGTGTGCACGATTAAAGAGAATAATATGGAGGGCATCCGGTACAGTCGCGAATTCGTCATGACAAATGTAGCTCGCGTCGCCTGGCGTGTGCAGTAATATCAGAGTTGGTTGTGTGAACTTTATGCATAATACGCTTTGTTACGGTACCTTAACGCAATGGGTCTAGAGGACGGTGTTGGTACATTTTTTCGTACCGCCCTAATCCTATACCCCCTACTACAAACACACACACATACCCCCCTCTTTTTATGTATACATACAATTCCATGCCATGACGGATCCATAGCCTCCTTTATTTTTGAAAAATAGGGGAGGCTATGGACCAATTGACCAGTTCAAGTTGTCAACTGTCATAGGAATCACTGTATCAAACACAATTCCACGATTGGATTGTTTACTTTCATTTTTTGTTGTAACACTGAGGACTACATAGAACTTTATTTTGTATATGTGAGAGAAGTATGTGGATATCACGAGCTTAAGCCAATGTGCGATACACAGACAAAGCAGCTGCTACAACATGAACTGCATTGAGGGCCACACAACACATACGTAATTAAAGGTGCAAAATATAGGGGGAAGCTTCAAAATACGCTCTGTAGCACTGCAAAGTGTAACATATATTGTATGTGTACAATAAATGTTCAAAAATACAATGCATCAATGCCCCATTTGCCTTCAAGTTTATTATCAAGTTCAAGTTTACTGAAGTTTATTATGAGCATATGTACAACAGGAATCTGCTGACACACCCGCAGTCAAGGTGGCTGTTCGAGGTGTGCTGGCTGCCTCAGTGTAAGAAAAAGAAATTGGGTGAATGTCGACACCAGTGCCACTGCTTCTTGCCTCTGACCTGCACGTGCCTCCACGGCATCTTTGTGCACAAGTGTGCTGGCGTGGCGAAGGAGTCATCCAAGAGAAAGGGTATCGTTTACATGGAGAAGTGGCTGTTCACGTTGCCTGCCGCTTTCCCTCAAATGTTTCCTTGGCGACTAGGGTGACACACCCGCAGTCAAGGTGGCTGTTCGAGGTGTGCTGGCTGCCTAAACGAAAGAAAAAGAAAGAAATTAGATGAATGTCGATACCAGTGCTATTGCTTCTTGCCTCTTACCTGCATTTGCCTCCACGGCCTCTTGGCTTGTGGAGTCTGTATGAGGGAGCTGCTGTGACTAGGCGTGGCATTGTCTAAGCAAAAAGAAAAGGCCATTCAAATGGGAAATTATTGAAATCAATGCAGTTATGTCTGCTTCTTGCACTCTTCTTGCCCAAAAATTTTCAAACATAGTGTCCAGTACACACCAGGACTTTGACTGCTTCTGCTTTTTACCTGCAGGTGTTGCTGCGAGATCCTTAGTATGGCTGCGTGCAGCATTGTAACACTTGGCGGAGGCATTTGAAGTAGTAGCCAAAAATATAAGGAATCATCCTTGTCTGCACGAATGCTTTCAATTTCTAAATGCAGTGGTAACTATCACTATTAGTGCAAGGCCCCCCACAACTATGCGGCAAGTTCCATAGCTCGAAACTGAATTTTTCCTTTAGTGTTTCACAAGATGTCTGATATGTCCACATTAGATGTGATGTGTTTGTTTTTATTTATCCCACTGTGGAGAGAGCATCATTAAATAGTTTTTTTATTTTTGCTTGTCTTGTTTTTTGGTTTATTTCTGAATTTATCAAGCACCAGTCTCATGATGCTAAAATGACTTATGTAATGGCAATCAGCTTTTGTTTTGCAGAAGAACAACGCATTTCCTGACCCATTGTTTGACATCCCCTCACTCGCATAATTTTGCAGAGTATTCTACCTATATTGACTTACTTGACCTCCACTAAAGAGTCTTGCATTTTCAAATATGACTCTTTCCTTAAAATCATTCGACACTTCTCATAATTTCTGTACCTTGGTCTTCGATACTCTGCATTCACCATTTTTGCTTGTTTCTGACTAAAAATGTCTTCTTTAATTTAGAGCTTAAATTTTACCTTTGGAACACACGGAAGGGCTTGCCATTGCATATCTGCATAAAAGGGAAACATGTTTCATTAAACATTTGCAAAATCCAATTGAAGATTGATGAATGCAGCTTGCAGTGTGATATGACTGAATGAGCCATAAAAGTAACTCATCTCACTTGGTAAATTAAAGCACATATTAGTGTGATGTGCAAGATACGTTACACTAACGTGGTGGGTTCTCTTGCTTATACAGCAAAATAATCGGTGCGCGAGAAAAAAATTATCTTTGCATACCCCTTGTACACACTGATTTAAGGAGAATGAGCTGGAGCTGTCCACATGATCTACTAATTTTACCTGCGAGTATGGTCAACAAAAATGTGTCCCAGCTGCTTAGTGGTACTCGGGATTATGTCAGTATTGCATATGTGTCTGTTGTCTAAAATAATTGAATTTTGAAAATGCTCGCAGGGATCTGATGTGCATATCTTCAGTTTATGGATACATGTAAAAGACTCAGCATCAAGTGCAAGTGAACGTTCCCGCAGGCCCGGAGTCAATCATGCAAATAGATTCGCTGCACAAATTTGTGACCAGAAAAGATATTCCATATGAAATGGCATGCAAGGAAGTGTTGAAAATATTGCACAGTTAATAAAACGCCTACGCTATTAATATGTGGGTTGATGCACTCGTTATGCAAAACGGAGGTGAGGCGTGCAGACAGGACACAAGAGTAGAGTATTTACAAGCAAACAACACGAGCGCCGCCCACTTCTCTACTCTTGTGTCCTGTCTGCACGCCTCACCTCTGTTTTGCATAATGAATCCTTACCAAGTAGCTGAGCTTTCTGCCGTTCTAAGTCTCGATGCACTCGATTTCGTCCGCATTAGGCACTGGCCTCTTGATTACTTCGTGGCACAGAAATACTCGGCATCAGGCTGTTTGTCTGCTGTGGCCTTTGTAGAAGCATGATTGTTCAAAGTGCAACAATTAAACAGATTCTTTGAGTTGCTTGCGGCTTCGCCAGTACAATTCCGGTGCGCTGGTCCGCCTGTCCAGCAACTTCCGCTCCGCATGCAGAAAAATGCTCTACTGTGACGCTTCTCAAATGATTGTGATGCACCACAAGAGCTGCCTACTCGCGTGATATTCTCAACAAGGAGATACATTTGTTTACTTACATGTGAAGGTATATGCCAGAGCACTTCGGGGCTTCGGTGGCACACAAGGCACGAGTGTGTGTGCCATAGCGTCCGATGTCAACGCGCGATCGCATGTCAAACCTAAACTGTACGAAACTACTACGCATCCAAAAAACAGATTCGAAACCGAAATTCGCGTCATCCTTTATTGCAAGAATGCGTACATCGTGATTTACATAAATCGCGGACTTAGCGATCGCTTTCTGTAAACTTAATATTAACGTACCACCTTCATAAAGCCATCAGGTATGCGTTTTTAGATGAGAAAGCATAAGGTGACCTGTACTTGGTTTCAGCTCTTTCAATAGTAATTGCGCTGGCCACATTGATCTGTAGCAACAGGGCGGCGCCCTAGAGGTTCCCACTTTTCCGGCCCAGCTTTTCCTCTAGAGTTGTTCTACTAGCTCTATGCTCGGGACGTAGGCCCAGGCCCCGCACACTCTCAAGTTCAACAAATGGCCACAGAGGGCGAAAAATCAATCGAGGCGTGTTTCAGCGTAAGCGCGCAAGTGGAGCTACTGTAATTTGGTCGAATACTTTAATTGGTGCTTTTTCTGCTAGGGGCGCTGAACATGCTGAATTTTTTATTTTACACAAACCATTGACATAAACAATCAAGGTGTCTAAGGATGTTTTGTTACCTCAGGCAAATAGGCAGTTGATTTTTTTTTATTTGATTGTTGAAGCTGCTTTTTAATCATAGCGTCAAGGTTTTTGTACTTGATTAACCGCCGACAGCCTATTGGTATCGATGTGTTTCCTGGCCGTTGGCGTTCGAATACTACGGCGGTAAAACATTTTCGAAAGCATGCTGGTTTCGTCTGCGAGTCATTACATAGACTTGCTGTAAAGAGATCTACTCTTGGCAAAACATAGTGCCTCATTTTGTTTAGGCGTTGATTATCATAATGAATGCGGCGGAGGTTGAGGGAGTACGCTTGAAGGTACGTTTTTATGCCGTTGATCTCCATAACACCGTAAGTACGCAAACCGATGTCACAGAACACCCGATGCATCGTTGTGTGTTCTCCGTCATCGCTTGTTTACTGTACGCCTACTAATTCTTCATTTCTTCAAGTGTTGTATCCTCCTTTTGTCCTTGTTCTCTTGTGCTTCACTTACAGTATGTCGTTCCGTCAGCTGTAATGCGCATTTGCAAAACCAATACGTTTGATAAGACGCAGTGGTTATCATAATTTCACTACACATGTATTAAGCTGGCACATATGGTTCAGATACAGATGCCTGTATGCGGACTTGCACGACGTTGATGCGGAGATTAGGATAATTATGACACCCGTAAGGAAGAGGCAGCTGACGGCCGTAAGCTGTTGCGTTCTTTCCGCCAAACTACTCGGCCTGGTAGTGCTGTAATGATGCTGTATAAAAGTGACACGCGGTGACAGGGAAATTATTATACTTAGCAGCCGACCGTACGTTTTGTAGCTTAGGTCTTCTTTCTTGTGCGTTTGTGCTACCCTTATTAATGAGCCATTTCTTGACTATGTTCTTGACTATGTAACCGCGTTTGTGTGGATGCGTAGACGTGTGCTTTTTGTTGTACTTGTAAAATGCAAATAAAATATTTTCAGGCTTACTCAATCTTTGGTTTCGCGTGCGTTTATTCCAGTCGAGGCCATCGTGCCACCTGGAAACCGCATTCTGTCAGTAGCCCTACACGAAATGCAACAGCTGTAGCGCGGCGGCACAACTCGGGGTAACGGCGGCGTAATAAACGAAAAACCGCTCGGGATGCCTTTAAAAGTCAGTTCAGAGTGTGCCTTAACTCGATATGATTCTGCGCTACATGTATTCTGCTGCGCCTCGATCGTGCTCCCGCCAGTTTGGTTGCTGTGTGGCAAACGTAGCGCCTACATATATATGCAGGCGCTACGTTTGCCACACAGCAACTAAACTGGCGGGAGCACGATCGAGGCGCAGCAGCCAGAAACCCAGTAAAGCCACAGAACACCTGCTAAAGCGTGTGCAAAACCCCGTTTCCGTTTCCTGTTGTACAGCGCCACCTGTGGTCCCATACTTTAGTTCACGACGCCACCGCTACGCTTATTTCCGCAGCACTGTGGAAGGTACAGTTTCCCTTCTCTAAGTTTGTATAGGTGTTCTGTGGTAGGCCTAGCGATGAAATCGAAGAACGCGAAGGCCGCGGGGGACGGGGAGCAAGTGCAGTGCGACGAGTGCCTGCGATGGTGCTTCCTCGACGAAACTAAGTGCCAGAATTTAGCAGACGCGGAGGGGTCTAGCTTCACGTGCAGGTCGTGCGAGGGCGTCAGGGAAGCCGTCCAAAAACTGGAAGGGAATTGGGCGGCTAAGTTCGACGAGCTTAAGGCAGAACTGAGGGAGGAACAGGAGAAGCGGGTAGCACTGCAGGCGAAAGTTGACAATTTTGTCAAGGTGGAGGCGGCCCAGGCCGCGCAGTTAGTAAGGACCGTGGCCGAGCTTGAGGCAGAAAAAGAAAGGAGCGCCGAACTGGAAAGGCGGCTCGACGCGCTGGAGACGCGGGCAGCGGAGAAGGTCGGGTCAGGACAACAAAGTGTTGGCAAAAATTCGGAAAGTAGGGCAGACCCTACAGGCGAAGTGGGAGGCAGGTAGCCAAAGCAAGCCGTCGTCAGCTCGCCGCCGGTGAAACGGCGTAGTTATAGTGAAGCTGCACAACGCGCCCCGAGTGAGGCGACGCTGCAGCCACAGGGGCGCCAGCGGGCATAAAGGGAGGGGCAGCAGGCACAGGCTGCAGTCGAACGGTTTGCACGTAGAAGGGTCCTGGTGATAGGGGACTCCAATGTGGGGAGGGCGGAACAGGGCGTGATGGCGAGAGTGAAGGCGGACGGGCGAGTACAGGTGGAGGTGCAAGCGGGCAAGGGTATGGCGGAAGCAATGACCAAGGCGCGGGAAGTAATTGGGGTCAGCACGGAGAGCGACAGCTTGGTCATTATGCATTCTGGGCTGAATGACGTGCTTAAGGGGAGAAGCCAGGACCTTGAGAGGCACATTGAGACTGGGCTGAGTAAGCTTAGAGAGGCCTCCGGGAGGATGCATGTGACCATATGCACTATCCCAGAGGTCCAAGGCCAGGCTTACCAGGTAGAAAGGAGGGTGGTTGAGGCCAATCAGTCATTAGGAGTCTGAGCGGACGACTCGGGTACCTCGTGATGGAGGTCAACAGGGATGTGTACAGAACCGGCTTCCGACCTTTTGTGCAGGATGGTATTCACTACAGTGGTGCCACTGGCAAAAGGATAGGGGGCAGGATGGGTCGCCAGGCAACAGCTTTTTTAGGGGGACCCAGAGCCCTGAAAGAAGCAGTGTAGGCGTGGACGATTCGAGGCAGGAGCCATAAACACGCGAACATCGGTACTGTAGGAGAGGTGACAGGAATAAGCGCAAGAGCCAAATTAAGTCAGACATAGGGTTCATTAACATGCAAGGTGGCAGAAATAGGATAAAATGGGAGGAAATCGAAGAACAACTAAGGCAGGAGAACTTAATGGTTTATGGGTTTGTAGAGACACATCTTAGGGACATGGAACAACCGCCCTGTAACCCTGATTATGCATGGGAATACTGCAACAGAGTGCAGGGTAGCAGAAAGGGTGGGGGAATTGGAGCATTCATTCATAAAAATACAAATTGGCAAAGGGTCAAACAGGAATGCAAGGAGCATTTATGGCTAGAAGGAAAAGTAACAGGGGCGAAAACACTTCTGGGCTTTGTATACCTTTGGACAGGATCAAATGCTAAAGAGGAAAACAAAAAAATGTTGGACTGTATAGCACCGGACATCAATGAGCTAGGAAAAGGATGTGAAGTAATTGTATTAGGAGACATGAATGCGCATGTTGAAGATATGGATGGGTACACAGACTCCACAGGTAACATGCTGCTGGATATGTGTGAGAGGCTTAACTTAGTTGTCTGTAACTCTACTGAAAAGTGTGGCGGGATCATAACATGGGAGGTAGGGGGTCGACACTCAACAATAGATTATGCGTTAATGTCACATAGGATGTACGATAGATTAGGAGCCATGGTTATAGATGAACAGGGCTCCAGAAGTATAGGTAGCGACCACAAACGTATCAAGTTGAGTTTTAAGAGGGAAACTAAAGCACGAACGACGCGCGAGGAAACGCCAGATGTGATTTTTTACTCAGAAGACGAAGTGGAAATAGCGGCCAAACAAATTGAAGAGGAAATATCAGAGAGTACTGAAACTGATTGGACTTACCCAAAGTTAATGAGACTATTTGAGCGTGAGCTAGGTAAGGCGCGAGTCAGGAAAACAAGGCAAGGGATACGAAAACTCAAGAGCTGGTGGGATGAAGAGGTTAAAAAGGCCATAAAGAAACGTCAGGAAGCCTCCAGGGAACACAGGTATTCCAAAAGTAAGGGAGAACCTGAAGCAGAAGTAGAGAGGAAATGGGTAAACTACATAAAATGCAAAAGGGAAGCATCTTATTTGATCAACGAGAAAATCAAGACAAAAGGGTCCCAATGGCTGTCAAAAATAAGCAATAAAAAAGATAAACAGGCAGCTAGAAAATTCTGGCAACATCTGAACTCCTTGGGTAATAGGACAAGCCTAGAGCAGAGGTATATAGTAACAGCTCAAGGTACTCGGTTAGAAGGAGAGGCGGCAATGGAGCATATAGGAACCATGATGAGGGAAAAATTTACAAAACAGACAAATGGTACATGCAGTACGTCGGAGAGGGATAGCCCGGTCAACCCACTGCTTACGCTTGGACAAAAAGAGTGGGAAAGGGCGGAGAAGAGGGTACCATGTAGCACATCGGCAGGCCCCGATGGTATTCCAATTATGTTAATAAAGAAATTGGGCCCGAAATCTAAGAAAGCATTGAGGGAGGTGGTGAGCAAAATGCTAGTGGATGGTAAAGTACCTGACGAATGGAGGCTAAGTAGGATGAGAATGATATATAAGGGAAAGGGGGACAAAGCTGACATAAATAACTACCGGCCTATAACAGTGACTTCAGTGGTTTACAGGGTGGTTATGCAGATTATAAAGGACAGACTGCAGGCATGGGTAGAGAACGAGGGGGTACTTGGAGAGCTACAAAATGGGTTCCGGAAGCATAGGAGGCTAGAAGACAATCTGTTCTCGCTAACACAGTGCATTGAAATAGCTAAAAAGGAACACAGACCCCTATGGCTGGCTTTTTTGGACATCAAGGGAGCCTATGACAGTGTACTTCAAGAGGGCTTGTGGGGCATTCTGGAATTAAACTTTAGGAGTGCAAGATGGAGTAACCAATTTCTTAAAAGATATCTATAAAGGTAACCGGGTGATTATACAATGGGAAAAGCAGGTTTCGGAGCCTGTGATGATTCGGCGGGGGCTTAGGCAGGGGTGCCCATTGTCACCTCTGATGTTTATGCTGTACCTACAAGGTCTAGAGGCCAAAATACAGCAAAGCGGACTCGGCTTCAACCTATCATTTCTCAAGCAAGGAAAACTGATTGAACAGTCGTTACCAGGACTGTTGTACGCGGATGATATTGTATTAATGGCTGACAATGCAGAAGATCTGCAGGAATTAATGGACATATGTGGTACAGAAGGAGACAGGTTAGGCTTGAAGTTTAGCAAAGAAAAATCAGCAGTCATGATTTTTAATGATAACAGTTGCGGCGAGCATAAGATACAGGAGGCCACGCTGGAGATAGTCGATAAATACAAGTACCTTGGGGTGTGGATAAATAATGGCATTGAGTACGAAAAATATCTAACGACTAAAGGTAACAGAAGTGCAGCGATTATGAAGAGTAGGGCACTGTGGAACTACAATAGGTACGAGGTAGTACGAGGGATATGGAAGGGGGTAATGGTACCAGGCCTGACTTTTGCCAATGCAGTTCTATGTATTAGAACAGAGACCCGGCAACACTTGGAAATTAGGCAACGTGGTGTGGGTAGGCTCGCTCTGGGAGCACATGGCAAGACACCAAATCTTTGAGTGCAGGGGGATCTGGGATGGTCTTCTTTCGAGGGCAGAGAGGCTAGTAGCAAGATAGCATTTGAGGAGCAATTGAGAAAAATGGGGGAAATTCGGTGGGCTAGGAAGGTTTTCAGTTACTTATACACGAGGAATGTTGACACGAGGTGGAGGAAGCGAACTAGAAAATTGACAAGCAAATACTTGGGCAGTAGCGGGGGAACAAGTAAGGAATCATCTGTCAAGAAAAAGGTTAAGGAGGCAGAGAGGGGTATGTGGAGTACAGAGATGCAAACCAAATCGGCATTGGAGACATACAGGACGTTTAAGCAAGAAATAGCCAAAGAAAATATTTACGATAACTCTAAGGGAAGCTCATTGTTGTTCGAAGCCAGGACAGGTGTACTGAGGACTAAAACGTACCGAGCCAGATACCAGGAGATAGATTTGGTGTGCGAGGCGTGTAGAGAGGAGGAGGAAACGGCGGAACACCTGATACTTGCTTGTAAACAACTTCACCCTGCAGTTGAATCTAACGGGGAACTATTCAAAGCCTTGGGTTTTAAAGACAGTGAAAGTAGAATAGACTTTGAACAGGTAGAAATAACTAAACGGAGGCTATCTGATTGGTGGACAATATCAACGCAAAAGTAAAGGAGTAAATACATAGGTATGCATGCATATATAACCATTAAAGGCTAGGTGGCGCGCGCCGCCGCCGCCCGATTCAAAGGGTTGAGCCACAATCATCCATCCATCCATCGTGCCACCACGCCTCGTTCGCTGCCGAGGCAGCGTAGGTGCGGCAACTGTGACGTTGGTGCGCTGCGCTTTTCACTGCGAAAGCCTGTCTCTGAAGGCTTTGAGAGCAGTTTTTGCTTAAAAACTCTACTGGCTGGAGACAATCTTACCGCCCTGGCATTATCCGGAAAAAATCCTGGACTGAAACAGCGCTCGGCGAAACGTTTGACACGTACAACCAGGTCCAGTTTGCTAAATTTATATTCGTTTATTCTTTGTGGTGAACAGCGAGAGGACTTAAGCAGAAGTCATATTGACCGGCTAATGTTCAGCGAGGTACCCAACTTGAAATAAGCAACGAAATTTGATGCGTTGGCCGCATTACGTTGTTGTGATAAAACGATCGAGTATGGTCCGGACTCATTGTTGCTACATGGAAACTTAATTCTGATCGAGATTTTATTCGACTAGGGGCCAGTCGATTGCGATCAGGCATCGCGATCGCGGGTGAAGGATATCGTATACACCTTCATGCTGAGTGAGCGCTCAGCCAGCTCTGTGCAGGTAGAAAGACCGAGTAGTGGCCCCCATTGTCAATGGCGAGCAGAACATCTAACCCGGAATGGCGTCGCATATAGGTAAAAAACAAAAGCAAGGCACTATCGCTCTTTCCTACCACGGCTTCCGTCTTCAAAGATCGCATGTGACGATCAACACAAGCAGTTAGATTAGGACACACTATTGGTGTATTTTATTTGCAAGTCACAGCTAGCTTGCTTAATACATAAATACTTACGCAGGTGTGTATGAGCTTGCGCTTCCCTTTGTAACGGAACAAAAGAAAATGGTGATCGTATAATTGATTCTTATTTACAAATATGGAATACAGTAAAAACAGATAAAAAATACACAGCAACAAAAACAAGCGAAATTTTGACATTATTTACCTAAAAGATTTCATCAAATGAGACATTACACTGTAATCATTGTTGATTAAGTGAAAATAAATCATTTACGACTGGTTGATAAAGATTTACCTGGTCTACAATTTTATTATCAAACAAAACGAAAGGGCATGGAACGAAGCACACGCAAACCCCACTCAGAACTGGACACATTCTTTCTATATACAAAGTGGCAAAGTTATTTTTTTCCGCTCGATAACGTGCGTAGGCTACAGAGCCAGCAGGTGCTTCAGATAGCTTGGCCCAGGTTTCAGGAATACAAATTGAGTCGAAGGGATGGTGATCTTTAACAGCAATACAAACCATCTGCTGCTGCGGGCATGAGTTCTCACACGGCTCTTCTGTTGCTGGTGGCTCGTCGGAGACATCGTCGAGCGTGCTTGACGCTCCATCGCTGATGCCTGCACCGGCACTGCGCTTTTGCCGTTTAGCGGCAGGTTGGTCACACAAGTTCCTTACTTTTCGTTTCGATGTCTTCTTAGGCAGAAGGTATTTCGGATAGTTGTCGAATAGCGTTGGCATTGCGTCGGGCATGAGACGTGGTCTGTCTCGGGCGAGCTCGTTGACAACACCGTTCACCGTCACTTTGAACGTTCTTTCGATATAGCGGTCTTCAAAATGTTTTTCGCAGACAACACACGTTGGAGTCAACTTGCGGTCCTGTCTTCTGATCAGCCGCTCCCACTCCGCAAGCCGTGTTGGGTCCGAGGGCACACCGAACATGGAACCTTTGTCCGGATTCGACCGGTAGCCACTCCGACAGAGCGGCACGAAACAGGTTTTTTCCCGGCCTTTATGCTTCGAGTTTAGCGTCATTAGTCGCTGTGGTCTTCCCTCACACGGAACAGGACGGAGAAAAACGCAGGAAAAAGCGCAGATCCGACTAAAATACTATAATACACACCGCGCACGACCAATGCAACTGCAGCGACTGCGGCATGCCCGGCAGCGACGGCATAAAGGCACCTTAACGACGAGCAGCGCCTCTCGCGGCCAAAGTTGGAAGGCAGCGCACGCGATGCCACCCTCTCCCATTGGGAGAGCGCTCCGTACGACACTGTAGACAGTTTTAGTATAGCGTAAAGCAGCAAACGCAAAGAGTTAGCGTTAGCGTTAGCGTTGCGTGCACCACACTGCGCATGCGCAATACGTAAACGCTGCTGGAGCTCTTACGTACGTACGCTATTTTCAGGATTTAGCGTTGAACGCTAACGCACGCAAGGGGAGCCTTACGTACGGCAAGATGGCGGCGCCAGTCGAAGTGAGAGCAACCCGCTTCGGATCTATCGAGTCGTCTGCCTGCACTGCTAGGCTCTATCCTTCCCCACTAATGCTCGTGTTCGCCTTAGATTTGTGTGATGATGCTTCGGCAGCGGCGCACAGGTGACAAATGGGCGTTGTTTGCGATATACGTCCTCGATTAGCCGGGCAGTAGGCTTAACTACAGGGTTTGCTAATGTTTGCTCATGTTTGCTGTATCCGCCTCGAGATGGCGCCCAAGTGTATTTCGCTCGTTCGCTTGGTGTAAAGCCGCATGTGAAGCCGATGCCTGTCATGTTTTCCTCGGCAAAACACAGTAGTGTGGTCGGTGCTGTGGTCACAATGCGTGTGCGTTTTACCAACGACGACGATATGAACCTCGTGAAGGAGGTTTTCGCCTTGAACCCATTCGGATGGACGTCAAGGTGGGCGTCCGTTGCAAAAAATTGGAAAGAAGTGGGAAATCCGCTTTCTGGAAGCGAAATTGCCGGCGAAACGTCCCCTCCTGTATAGCTTCGACGTTGAGTGGATCTTGAGGACACGTATAACCTGCGCGGTCGCTCTCATTCCCGAAGCATGAGGGCGTCTATGTCATCCCAACTTAAAAAGGACACGTAATATGAGTCCCACAGAACACTCGATCGCGGCATGCCAAGAATAATCGGTGTGTTTCGCGACTCTCGACAAAACAACGCTCAAACCAAACACCTACATGCGTAATTAACGCAGCGACTGTGGCTTTCGATTAGCTTGACTTAGGGACACACTTGCGGATTCCGCATTGGATAAGCTCGACATTTCGTGTGGATTCGGCTTTCCAGTACTTTGTGTTTTTACATCTAGATGGCACTGTATTTGTTTGCGTTAACGTTAACGCTTTTCTCCGTTCCGCTATTCTAAAACACTACCTTGTGCCGCGCAGTGCAGTCTTTCTTTGCGTTAGCGTTGCGTCGCACGCTAACGCTAACGCAAGGATTTTACGCTATACTAAAACTCTCTACAGTATATTCTAGGCACTATAGTATCACTGTGTCACTCCAATCTAAATCAATCAGACCGCATCCCGGTCTACGCGAACACTAAAATGGTGTCAGAAGTGTTACTTGGTCCCATGTAAGTGCCAAACCAAGTCATTCCGTCGTATCATCCCTCAGCAGCAAGCGGCAACCGACAATCGCAGCCATGGCATACGCGCTCCCTCCCTTCCCAAGTTTCTACCTCCGCGCCACAGACGCCAACAATACTGGTCACGAATGGACCAAGTGGATAGAAAGGTTCGAGAACTTTCTTTTAGCGTGTGATATCACGGCAGATGCACGCAAGAAAGCGCTCCTCCTGCACTACGTCGGCGAGGAAGTCTACGGCATATTTCGCTCCCTCCCCGACTGCCCTACACAAGCTACAACAGCTACAAGCACGACCCAGACCACGCAGAGCCCATCGACGCCAGAATACGATGCCGCACGAGCGAAACTGAGTGCATACTTCGTCCCGCGAGTGAACTCGACATTTGCGATCTACAAATTTCGCCAAGCTCAGCAAAACGTTGGTGAGCCACTGGACGCCTTCTACGCGCGCCTCCGGCAGTTCTCACGCCACTGTAACTTCGAGAACGTCGACGCTGAAGTCCAGAACCAAATAATCCTCGCCACAACGTCGTCTCGCCTTCGCAAATACACAATGCTTCATTCCCTCACTTTACCAGACTTATTTAAACAAGGAAGAATGCTCGAGGATGTCGAACGGGATGTATCCGAAATCGAAAAGAACGTCAATAGCAATGCGGCGGTGCTCGCAGTGCACAAGGAAGGACAGCTCCATGGCCAACACCAAAGAAACAGCCGACAGATTCCACGACAAACCTATGCACCGCAACGACCTCGTGTCTCATCAGCAGATTGTCGCAACTGCGGTAGCAAGTGGACTCACCAAGGCGGACGATCAAGTTGTGCTGCATGGGGCAAGACATGCAAGGCATGTAACAAGGTTGGTCACTTTGCACAATTCTGTCGTTCAACGAGACAAATGGTACAAGCAGTGGACTGTGACAATGGTCCAAACAGGAATCAGACAGTCTGCAGTAAGAAGAGTTCTAGCACCAAAGAATGTGCTGCTACCCGTGACACCAGTTCAAGCAGTGACGAGTATGTTTTCGTTGCCATGACCTCACCTCAGACAGGCCCATCTCCAAAAGTTATTGTCACTGTCAACAATGTGCCGGTCACTTTCATAATTGACATAGGTGCAACAGTGTCAATTCTTGGCGAAAATGACTTTGAGAGCTATCGGCTAAAGGTGAAACTCCAGGAAACATCCATCAGAGTGTTCCCATACAAAGCAACATCTCCGCTTGAACTTCTAGGCAAAGTCTCTGTCACAATGAGATACAAAGATAATTGCATTGAAGAAGACATCTTTGTCATTCGAGGAAACTGTGCACCACTCTCAAGCTTCACAGCAGCATCCAACCTGGGGCTTGTCCAGATCACATACCAAGTTAATGCGCATCAAGGTGACAAGTCAATCGTGGAAGCATTCCCCAAGTTGTTTAGTGGAGTTGGAAAACTCAAAAAACACCACATTCATCTTTTTGTGGACAACACTGTCCCACCGGTTGCACAACCACACAGGCGTATTCCGTTTGCCTTACGTGACGCCACAGAGAAAGAACTTGAACGCCTCCTGTCAGAAGACATCATTGAGCCAGCCATAGGACCTACACCGTGGGTGTCCCCTGTGGTTATTGTGCCTAAACTGCATCAGCCTGATGAAATTCGAACCTGCATTGACATGCGTGTTGTGAACACTGCCATTCAACGGGAACGACATTTGTTCCCAACAGTGGATGACATCATTGTTGCCTTAAATGGAGCAACAACGTTCTCCAATCTTGACTTAAAGAATGGATATTACCAGTTGGAACTTGACCCTTCCTCAAGGCAACTCACCACGTTCTCAACACATGTTGGCTTGTTTCGCTACAAACGACTGAACTTCAGCATCAGCAGTGCAGCTGAAATCTTTCAGAACACCATACGCCAAGTGCTCAATGGCATCCCCAATGTCCTGAATGTTAGTGATGATCTTCTTGTTTTTGGGCAAACAAAACAGGAGCACGACTTGTCCTTGGAAGCCGTTCTGCAGCGACTCCAAGAAGCTGGATTGACACTGAATGAAAAGAAGTGTCACTTTCATCAACGTGAACTGAACTTCTTTGGACTTAATTTTTCAGCTGATGGCGTTCGTCCTTATCCTAAGAAGATAGCAGCCTTCCTACAGATTAAAACACCGGAATCACCACAAGAAGTGAAGAGCCTGCTAGGAATGATCAACTATTCAGGCAGATTTCTGAGAAACCTTGCTGACCTCACACAACCTTTACGTGAACGGACACTGAAGGATGTTGTCTGGGAGTGGACAAAACGATAGCAAAATGCTCTTGAGAGCCTAAAGCAAGCCATGTCCGATGCCTCCACCCTTGCTTACTTTGACCCATCCAAACCGACAGAATTGGTGGTAGATGCAAGTCCACATGGACTGGGTGCTATCCTTACACAGTGTGACAGTGAAGACATTGCAGTGATAGCTTATGCAAGTAGAGCGCTTACACCAGTTGAAAGTCGTTACTCCCAAATTGAACGCGAGATGCTCGCAGCTGTATGGGCCATGCAGCACTTGCGTCTTTACCTTTGTGGAGTCAACTTCCTTTTGCTGACTGATCACAAGCCTTTAGTGAGCATACTGGGAAACCCAAGATCATCACCATCTGCCCGCATTGAGCGCCTTGCTCTACGCATTCAACAGTACAAGTTTGTTGTACAACGCACTGCAGGAAGTAGTAACCCTTTCGATTACCTTTCCAGGCATCCAGTTCCTGAAACGAAAATGTGTGCCCGCATTGACAAAGTACCTAATGAGTAAGCCAACTTTATCCAGCGCCACAACATCCCAAAGGCCTTCTCGGTTCAAGAAGTCGCTGATGCAACGAAAGCAGACCAGCAGCTACAGTCACTTATCAGTGCTATCTAGCACCCCACACTCACCAGCTGGGTCTCAGCTGAACTGAAGCCATTTGCATCTATAAAAACAGAACTAACAACAACGCCCGAGGGCATCGTCCTTCGAGGAACACGCCTAGTTCTTCCCGCTACTCTGCAGAAACAAGCAGTGCTGCTTGCCCACAAGGGCCATCAAGGGATTGTGAAAACAAAACAAATGTTAAGAGAAAAAGTGTGGTTCCCAGGCATGGATAAGCTCGTGCACACTTTGATTAAAAGCTGCCTACCATGTCAAGCAGCTGTTCCCCGGGCAAAGCAAGAACCACTTGCCATGACGGAACTACCCAGTGGTCCCTGGGAAGAAGTATCAGTCGGCTTTTGTGGTCCCTTCCCAGATGGAAAGTACGATATGATGGTGTTAGATGACTTCTCACGATACCCAGTGGTACAAGTCATACACTCCACAAGTGCAAACAATGTGCTTCCCTCCCTACGACAAGTGTTTTGCCAGTTTGGAATCCCTGCACAGGTAAAAAGTGACAATGGACCATCATTCCAAGGCAAAGAGTTTGCTGCATTCGCAAAAAAATTAGGATTTCGGCATCATCGGATCACACCTTTGTGGCCTCAAGCTAATGGCGAAGCTGAGCGGTTCATGAGAACATTGAAAAAGCATGTTCACACTAGTCAGCTTGAGAACATAGATTGGAAAGTAGAGCTCGACACTTTCCTGATGTCATACAGGTCTTCGAAACACTTAACTACAGGAAGATCACCGTATGAACTGCTGTTTGGCAGACCAATGAGAAATCTTCTGCCTTGCTATGTTGAAGCTGCTTCGGAAATGGAAGACATAACAAAGTTCAAAACAACTGTGCGCGAGAAAAGGGCATACAACAAACAACATGCTGATGCACGAAGGCATGCTCAACCACATCGCTTCTGTGTCGGTCAGCGAGTCTTGTGCAAGCAAGACAGACACAAGTTCACTTCGTACTATGATCCAGACCCTTATACCATTGTCAGCGTTCATGGATCACAAATCAAGGCATCGAGAGGAAATAGAGCAATAACGCGCAACTGAAGTTTTTTCAAAGATGCCTCTGGCCTTAAACAAGCACCAGCCAAAACATCATTTGACTGTGATGACATCATATATCCTCTCCTCACCTCAGTGCCAGATCCTGCACCACCTGCATTGCACCAGAGTTCTCCAAGAGAGCGCTACCCAAAGAGAAACAGAAAGCCTCCACGCCATCTTTCTGATTTCGCAACCTGACATTGTGACTGTTTGTTCGTAGGAGACATGCACGACTTTCAGCAGTGAACTGTTTTCCGTTTATGGTTTCCCTAATCACATTGTGTCCGCATTCATTTCATTTTCCCCAAGGAGGGTAATGTAGTGTCTATTAACAGCATTTAGCCAAATGTGAGTACTTGGTTGGCAACCTGGAATAAAGCATGGGAGCTTGAGCAATGAGTGCGTATCACCGTGTCACTCCAATCTAAATCAATCAGACCGTATCCCGGTCTACGCGAACGCTAAAGATGAGACTGTCCTGTTCAGGAACACTGGCTATGAATTACAACAAATTATTGAGGAGCTTAACCGAGAGAGTGCGAGAGTGGGGTCAAAGATTAATATCCAGTAGAGAAAGATAATGTTCAATAGCCTAGCAATGGAACAAGAATTCAGCATTGCCGGACAGCCTCTAGATTCTGTACAGGAGTATGTCTATCTAGGTCAATTACTCACAAGGAACGCTGATCATGAGAAGGAAATTACAGAAGAATAAAAATGAATTGGAGTGCATACGGCAGGCATTATAAAATCCTGACTGGGAGCTTACCATTGTCATTGAAAAGAAAAGTATACAATCTGCATTCTGCCGGTGCTAACATTTGCGGAAGAAAGTTTGAAGTTAACAAAGAAGCTCAAGAACAAGTTGAGGACCACACGGAGAGCGATGGAATGAAAAATGTTAGGTGCAACTTTAAGAGAGAGGAACAGAGAGCGAATGGGGATGGCCAGTATCCTAGTTGACGTTAATAAAGAAGAAATGGAGCTGGGCACGCCAAGTAATGCTTAGGGTAGATAACCGGTGGGAGTTGCAGAATGGGTGCCAATGGAAGGGAAGGATGGCAGAAGACTAGGTGGGCTGATAAAGTTGGGAAATTTGCTCGCGCAAGTTGGAATCAGCTAGCTCAGTACAGGTGTAATTGTAGATCGCTTAGAAAGGCCTTCATCCTGGGGCAGTGGACATAAAAATAGGCTGATGATAATTGTGATGAAACTTCCGATGGATGGTTTGGAGACTGGTACGTGAGTGGATACTTTTTAGCAACAGAATTTACTTTTTGTAAATACTGATGCAGCATTTGTAAAATGAGCTCAAATTCCTGAACATTACAAAGCATATTCAGGGAATGCGGCAGGTATGCACCTGCATTGACACCTTGCGTGGATGTGGCAGCAGTGACCCCGGCATCTGGTCCAGCACTTTGGGCGCCCACCATGTGACAGCAGATGGCTTACATAGCCTGCAATTTTTTTATCAAGCAAATCCTCATGTCTAGAAAACCTGCTCCATTGGAGAATGTTTTTGTTGTCGATCATTCCAAAAGCAAGGGCGACAATTTAAAGCCTCAAATGCAAATGATGGTGCTGACTGTCAAGTAAAGTTGCTGTTACATGTGACAGCAACTCAAGTCTAAATAGGTATTTTTCGTTCCCCTGATATGGAAATAAAACAACCATGTACAACTTCATTTACAGGTTGTTTCATTTTGCAAAATGGGGAGGAGGGGAGCACAGCACACTGGGCTAGTTCAATTTTGTTCACTTTTGTTTACACAGAGAACGGAAAAAGACAGAATCATCATATCTTATACTTTTATCTCTGCATTTGTTTTTGTGTAATTTTGGTACTCATGAAAGGAGCAGTAGGAGTGGGTTGTGATTCCATTTTGAGAGGCATGTTCAAGGTCTGTTTGCAAAGTTTTGCAGAATATGCATGCAGTAGTTCAAACAATAAACAACAACATGATGGTGAGTGCTTGAACCCTCCATCAACATCTGCACGTCATGTGACTGTACAAGTAGCAAATAGAAGAAAAGAGCAGACTTGTACATGCATGTTAAAGAGAAAAAAAGTAACCAATTACAACTACTTTACTAAAAGAATACAACTAATTGCAGTGACCAATTACTGTCCTATAAATGTAAGTTGTAAATTGCCAAAAAAAGTAATTGATTACATCTATGCTACCTACGTTCCTCCCAATTTGTATTAGCATTTCACAAATATAGTAAATATATAATGAACTCCACAGGCTCTTTTAGTGCATCCTCTGCAGCCCTTCATACATTTTTTATCTTCATTAACAATTGCTTTTCAAAAATTTTATTTGTTATCTTCCTTCATTTTCTTGTGAAAACGTCAGCAGTGATACTTAAAGCTTGCTGGAGGGAAGGGTGGTGTTGTAGCATACAAACCCCCCGTGCATAAAATAGTGGTTACTCAGTGTCACGATGCTTGCATCCGAGTCCTCTATGAAGCACAACACTCCATTAATGTTGGGGCTCAGAGAAAGCATCCCTGTAGGGCCAACAAAAAAGCTGAACAAATTGTCCATAGAGGATTTCTTGGCATCAACGTCCAAAGTGGCTTTCGATATCATGCCAGAGAAGTGCCGCTTAAACTTGTCACCTCACATTGGCTCTAGTGCTAGGACATGTAAACAGATAATGAACAGCCAAATTGGTCCCTCTGATCAGGCATAATCTGCGAGGCAGCTACGTGGCATGACCGCAGTTCTCACCAAGTTCATGTGCTCAAAGCTGCATCACGTGTTACAGCTTGTCTCACAAATAAAGTAAATATACAGGGTTATTTGTCACTGGTTACTGAAAAAAGTAATTGAATAACAGTAACTATATATTACTAAGTAAAAGAAGTAATTTATCAATTAAGAAACTACCGTGAAAATTAAATTGATTACAATTGATTACTTATTATCATTATGCACTTATAAGTCTGAAAAAGAGAGACCCACACGACTTCCAACCAACATTTTCAGCCCTTTATGCACTGCACAGCAAGTACACACAGCAAGTAGCAATACTAACTTCCATATGGTGTTTTATGCATAAGAAAAGAAAACTACAGTTCACTGTAAGGAATAAACATATTATTACCAGATGTTACCATGCGTACATTTTTCCACTTTGTGGCAGTTTTTCATTGGACTGTTGGCGATCTGTCATTCAGTGCAGGACACGCACCTGCTGCATTTGAAGTTTTGTTAATATTGTCACTGATTCTGTACCAAACGGGGTCTTGTTCGATTGGACTGCATACACAACATGCATAGCATTGCAGATTATCAAGTCTCCACAAGCACCATCGATTACTCTAGAAAGTACGGTGGTGATACACGTATAAGTAGCGATCGAGGTTGGCCTGCGAGATCCTATTTCCATCACTGACAACTGTGCTAGCTGCTAATTAAAGTTGTGCTTCGAGTGCTACTAGTCTTTTTCGGCACAAGTCAGCCAATAAAAAGTTACAATAGTTTTTGCAACAGCTGTCTGGTTCTTCAGTGCCACTGCATTAATGTAACATTATGGCAGGAAAATTTTCAAGACTTGTGACAAATTTCCAGCTACATAAAAAAAAAGTGACTGCACCACGAGAGGCTTCCTGCCTCAACACAGGACCCTATATCCTCGCTTCCCCCTGAGCTGTCCTCCTTTGGTCCTGTGCACTGTTTTCACTGTAATGCAAGGTGACAGTGATTTACAACCAAGAAAACAAGCTTTACTTTCTCGTAGGAATAATAAAAACTTGGCAAAGTGAGGTGGTCCGTCATTTATGGTAAGCAGTCATAACACTCTAAGAGATGGTCATGAATATTAAAGCAAATTTCTGATTGATGCAGATGTAAAACATTTCAGTGGAGTGTTCGGCCTCCTGCTGGCAGAAGTGAAACATCTGCCAACAGCCTCTTCGAGATCACAGCTGTAGCCACTTGGTCATGTGCAGAAGTTCTTACCGAGACAAACACATAACTATATCAGCATTTGGCATTGTTAAAAAGTTATGAGCTAGTTGTTTCAAACCTGTGTCCTCATTGCAATGGTAATTATCTCATGAAAATGAGTGCATGTGCTGTTTTATGTAACACTAACAATTCTCTCTCACACAAAATATTTTTTATGTTAGAATGTTGATTTAATTGCCAGCAAATGTAAACTGGTTACAAATTATACTGACAGTCAAGCAATGATTGCTTTCATCACAGAAAGAATCAGGGGGGCCTGCTGATGGTGAAAAAAGATGTCCGCTCACAAATGGCAGCCACTATAATTGATGACAGTTGCCATAGAAACATTGCTGGAATCGGGACAAAAACGGAACGCTTGCTGCAAAACAGCAAATGATTGTATGTAAGCTTGGCTGTCTACACAGCATGAATGCATGCCAGTTTGTGCATACGGCCTTGACTTACAATACCACGCCATTCACCTTCAATTCAGTAGTAACCTCTTACAGGCACTCAGGGCATGCCAAGAACTGCAGCAGCTCGTTTATACAAACAGCATAATTTCATTCATCCTATATGGTGTAGAAGTCACAGCATTAATTCCCTCTGCGGCTAGGTGTAAAAACGGGCCAGTCGGTAATTCCCCATTCTAGTGCTACCTGCAGACAAAGGACAGGGACAGACTTGTGTTTCTTGCAGTTAGTATTCATCATTTGCCAGTTTCTGCATTGTAGTCACTGCTCTGCAACACTGACATAACTTTTGAAACAGATGTTAGAAATTTGATGTTTTAAATACCGCTAAGAGGGACAAAGACAAATGAGGCAAGTTAAAGCAAAAATGTGAGGGAATAAGGTTCAAGCAGAGGTAAAAACTACACTTGACCTTTCCTCCGTTTTGTTATATTATTTAGCTGCTGGTGCCAGTGGGAAACTGTACAGGGTCCTACAGCAGGTTTTAAGATTTAAAATTGAAGAAAACAACATGTAACTGCAACTTTTTTTAACATTTATAGAGTGAGTCAGTGTGTAGGTGTCATACGAAGGACAGACAAGAACCTGTTTCTGTCTCTTCTGCTGTTGCCGATTTTCGTAGCACCATCTTGCATTGGGGAACGGCCGTGTCTGCTGTGCCCGGGGCACAGCAGACGAAAGGTGCCCGAAATGTCTACGTTCACCTATGACGTCCCGTCCGCTGTAACCCATGATGTCACATCCGCTCATTTCCAAGGCGTCTGTTTTACGGAGCCGGCTGCGCTGCGAAGCGGTTCGTATTCCGTGCCCACTTAGAGCGTGAGTAATTCATCTTTCCACGCTATATGCGTGTAATAAAGGATTGGGGCTGTGAGCTGTTTGATGCGTTACCATTAGGTACCATGTGCGCATATTTTGCCTCATGGCCGCGTCAAATTGCAGCCGGCATGTGGAATGGGACGTGGCATCTTATATGGAGCTGTTCATGTGAGTGGTATTGCCTTCGTCAGGATCGTCAGTGCGTGCACAGAACCATTCTGTAGTCTGGTTCAGGGGAGGATGCGCGTAAGAACGAGGACGTAAGAAAACACTGGCATGACGAGCTGTTCCGTCAGATCGCGTTACATCGCGCTTTTTTTCTAAGGCCATCTCGCTCGAGCGAGAGGATCTTAGGACAGCATTACTACTGCTTTTTTACAGCTTTGCTGCGGCTCATTTAATCATCACCTGCATTCTTTTAATAATACAAATGGAATCGCTGCGCGGAAGAGCGTCTCTTGAAGTTTCCAAACAAGAGCCAATGCCGCCGTGCCTGCTGCATACACGCTTACATTTCCTAACGCAGCTAAGACGCGGCACTAGCTCTGTTACTGCGTGATACAGGGTCACTGTGATAATAAAATTAAAAAGAACAAACGAAATTAATGCAGAAAATGTCAAACGTTGCCAAGCGTGATAAACGGACCTGCCTCGCTAGATGAGTTGAAGAAATCGGCGTCCTGAAGTGAGCTTTGCCGCAGTAGACTAGAGTTACGCGGTGAAGCATGTCAGAACTGAAGAGTGACCGCTTTCACTGACATATATAATATGTGTTCCTTAATGATGTACTTGTGGACCTGCCGTCTCCTATTACATTACGCGCGCCGAGGCGCCTAAGTGTACTGGCCGGCCTTCAGCGCTATTTCGGACGTGGCTGTGATGCTTTGAACCGTTGGTTTGTTGACCTCGTAAGCCATTTAATGTGTACACGGCCATATTTTTCTGAACTGTTGATTTCTTTTATAACAGCTACGTAATTTGGTAGTTTCCTGTTCAACTGCTTCGGTCATATGCGAGTAAAGGTGTTCTCTTTAGCCGAGCGCAGTTTTCGAAAGCGAAACAACGTTTTTGCATGAGCATATAGTACCGTCGCCCATTTACAACACAGTCAATCAATGTCATTTTGTATGTCACTGGGAAACCGCCGAACTCAGGGAACTCACTCGCATGCGGGGAACTGCATAACTAGCCACTGGATTAGCGTGCCTCTTTGGAAGCTGCTTTGCATCAAAGGCCAGGTACCCTTGCTATGATTCACCGCAAAACATGTATGTCTAACTGCTTAACATATTTGTATTGCGGTGAAGCTAACCTTACGGAACCGAATTTCGCAACGCTTTTTAGACTCCTGTATCTCTACCAGCCACTACAAACGCTTGTCGGCACGTTTCTTGGCAAAGGTCCAGCTAAATCTCCCCTGTTGGGAGTGGGGGGGACTCACGTATATGAAAACTGCCAAGGAAAGCAGTTGCCCTGATGAAGGCACGCTCCCCTGTCGAAACATTTGCACCACCCTGTTCGACCACCGTTATCACCGCAACATATTTGTATGTCGCGGTGAGGCATGCCGATATTGGGAAAGATTTACGTGAATCTGGAATGTATGGTTTCTGTCAGCGACGAACCTAATGTTCTACTCTCAAAAAAGCAGATTTTCGCGGCAGGATGCATGATGTCTTGAGAACTTTTGTTGGCTAAAGCCATACATGCCAGGTTAGCTCTTGTGACAACAATACGCTTTACCGCAATACACAAGAAGCCTCGCTGCAGGACACGCCCGTCGTAGTTAGCCAATACCTTACGTGACCGTTCACTGCAAAACACCTCCTGTATTGCGGTGAATCGTAAAAATCACATTTGTCAGTTTAGAATGTAAAGACCCTTGCCCTTCGCTTTTGTAATATTATGACTCAGTTTAATGAGAACATGTATTCACTGCTAAAACATCCACGTTGAAATAGAGATATGAACACTGATGGCAGCCTGTGTGATGTTTTATCACTTTACTTTTATGTGTACCTGTCACGCTGCCATTATTATATTTTCCTGTACTTTGTAAGGTGTTGACGCACATAACATTACATCACAAGGAGCCACTGTGTAATTAGTGTTCAAGGACCAGTGTGATGGCTTTTCTCAAGGAAGGTTTGGGTTGTGTTGTTGTGAAGGTTTTTTTTAGAGAGGTAGCTTTCTGAGAAGAAATCAGATGTCAGGAAATAGACCTCCATGACAAAGTAATCTTGGCTGCCTTTTGCTCAAATGTGCCCTAGATATAATTGAGTGATTTGCACTTGCAACTGGACAGCAGCCTTAGCTTGGGAGGCCAGTGATATGGCATATTTTATCAAACTAGGTGACACATAGCATTACCAGTCTGAATAGAGACCTGTTTAAATGTTTGTCACCTTTAACACCTAGATTTTCAACCTTGAATTCAGAAAAATCTGTAGCACATTTAGAACCTAGATTTTAAATGCTGTATAAGTTGGCTTCTTGTTCACTGCAGTTGTGCTCGGCTTCTGTCCAAACGGGAGAGCACTTCTGCACAGCTTATTAGGGAACATTCTTATTTACATACCTTCTTTTTATTTATCTCGCCTACAATCACAATCAAATGTTTATAGCACATGAATGTGCTGTGCATGAATCTTAACTTACAATGCCATGTTCAACAGCACAGTGCATGTAGCTTGTGTTGGTTCATTCAAGCTAAGCATTGCTACAGCCTTTAACTGTAGGTATCATGGTATGAGAGCAGAGAAATGGATATGCAAAGACAGTTGGGCACATTGAGAAACATCTTTGTTGTGTGTGAAAAGGTGACAGATACACAATATTGTCACGTAGTGGTGACGTTGAAGAACACAGCAGCAAATACTGTGAAAGACAAAACTAACTTTTATTGGGCGAACCTGTGCCCACAAGAACAGGCTACACTTATAGCACAACGATAGCGGCGAACACGGTCGGCGATCGTCGAAAATCTGATCAGTGGGTCAAGCGCGTCGGCTTTTATAGATCAGTCGTCGAATGTTCCAGATTAACCGCTCGGACCCGCGTGTCTTCCACAAAGTTCTACACTATTCGCGTCGCGCATATATGCAATCAGATTACACAAGTTGCGGTGAAAGGCAGTGGACGGAACTTCGATAACATTCCAGAAACTTCTTTTACATGTAGGCGCGTCCTGCGCTGTGCGATAAAATTTGTTAGGCGGCGAAACATGGTAGCCCGATAAAGATAAATACACGCGTCATTACCCCCCTCTTAAAAAGCATCGACCCGATGCTGCAAACAAACGAAAGTAATAAAGAAAAAGCACTGGTAGCAACGAAAACAAGAGAATACGAAGTTCGTCAGCGTCCGTAAAAGGGTTTAAGACGCACCACATGGACCACTTCAGATCGTGCGCGGCGCCGCTGTGAATGCGAAATGCCGTCTGGCACGACCTCATAGTCCAGTGCGCCAATACGTCGGATGACCTTGTAGGGTCCGAAATAGCGTCGCAGTAGCTTCTCACTCAGTCCTCTTCGGCGTATCGGGGTCCATACCCAAAAACGGTCGCCGGGCTGGTACTCGAAGAAGCGTCGTCGGAGGTTGTAGCGTCGGGTGTCGGTCCTCTGTTGGTTCTTGATCCGCAGGCGGGCGAGCTGTCGGTCTTCTTCGGCGCACTGGAGATATGTAGCGACGTCAAGATTCTCCTCGTCAGTGACGTGCGGCAGCATGGCGTCTAGCGTCGTCGTCGGGTTCCTGCCGTATACTAGCTTGAACGGCGTGATACGCCAAATGGAAGGCAGCTGCTACGAAACGCAAGTGATGCTCACCTATCGCTTCTGCATGACATAGAAACTCCCACTCGTATTGGAAATTCAGTGGAAAGAGACACAAACCCAGACCTGACCTGGGGCCGGACAGCTAAGGAAGTGGAGTGGAAAAACACCGGGGAAACGTTGGGTAGTGATCACAGCATCATAGAAATAATCATTCCCGTACCACAGAAGCAATGCAGGACTAAAAGAAATCGCACTACAGCCACAAATATCACAGACTGGGATGCTTTCGCGAGTCTTCTCCAAGGAGCGCGTTCTGATAAACCGGAAGAATGGGCGAAAACACTACGCACCGTGCACAAGGGCACAACCAAGACAGTACAAAGAACTGAAGACCGCCCGCAAATAGACAGACACCTACTTAATCTATGGGACAATAGGCACAAGCTACTTAGAAAATGGCGAAAGAACAAGCTGAACAAGTGCTTAAAATGCCGTATAGATAGCGTCACCAAGGAGGCGCAAGAATACGCCGACAAACTCGCAACTGACAACTGGATGCAGATATGCGAGCAAGCCGGAAACAACATGCACACAAGCCGAGCCTGGTCGCTTTTTCAGGTGCTTCTTGGGCAACCCAGGAGAAAGAACCACCTGGAGGCAATCCAACTGAGGGAGGAAATCGCAGCGCACGATCTCGCAGAACAAATAGCCAACCATTTCTTCCCTTCGGCCACCTTACAGAAAGATCAGCGACAACTACCATCCACACAAGATTGCGGCGAGGTACCTGCAGACCAGCCATTTACAATTGGGGAGCTTAAAGCAGCCATCAATGCAAGCAAAAGACACACGACACCTGGAGCAGACGGCATCACAAACAAGATGCTACGCAATATGCCAGACACACAACTGGAACAGCTCCTGGCTATCATAAACCAAGCTTGGGAAAGCGGTGACATACCGGAGACCTGGAAAATGGCTACTGTGATCCCAATACCAAAGCCCAATAAGACCCCAAGCGCCATTGGCCACCTGCGCCCCATTTCTTTAGCATCATGTCCGGGAAAGATTATGGAACGAATGGCCCTAACACGACTCCTATAGCAGCAGGAATGTTGCACTTCTGTCGATCCTCGAGTCATTGGTTTTCGAAAGCACATGTGCACACAGGATGCGATGCTTGCCATACAAGAAATATACAGAGCACAGAGCAGCAGCCAACTCAGAGCCGTAGTGGGGTTGGATATCAAAGGAGCATTTGATAACGTTACCCACCAAGCGGTACTCGAAGGACTGCAGACCATACAACCAGGTCAAAAGCTTTACAACTACGTAAAAGGGTTTCTTGCAAACCGCACAGTTACCGTGAACGTAAATGAAGAAGAGTCCGAAAAAAGGTACCTGACAAGAGGTGTACCCCAAGGGTCGATTCTCTCACCCACACTATTCTCGCTAGCATTAAGCAAGCTGCCAACTCTCTTGAGGCGTGTAGAAGACCTTCACTTTACAATTTATGCGGACGACATTACGCTCTGGGCCAGCAGAGGATCTCCAGCTGAAATTCAAGAGACACTGCAAACAGGTATTAATGTCACGGCGCTATACCTTCAAGAAAGGGGCCTCGCCCTGTCCAGTGCCAAGTGCGAGCACATAGTGGTAACCAACCAAAGAGAACCGCAGGCAGAAGAGGAACGAAAACTAATAACACAAGTAAACCGAGATATTGTCCCGAGAAAAGCGCATATCAAGGTCCTGGGCTTTTGGCTGCAGGACAATGGTAAGGCGGACGTTTGGGTGCAGCAAACAATTCGGCAGCTCCATGAAGTCAAGAGGCTACTTACAAGAATAACACAAAGGGTGAGAGGTATCAAAGAGCACCAACTCAGAAGACTCACCATGGCCCTGGCTATACCTCGAATAATGTACCAATATCCATACTTACAAGTCACCAAAACACAAAAAGGCAAACTTGAAACCATGCTCCTGCAGATAACGAGAGTTATTCTAGGCACCCCTGCATATTCGCGATCCAACCGAGTTGATGAGACGGCAGTGCTGCCTAAACTGGATGAGCTGAAACAACTCCACCAAGAGGCACAATTTAGTCGCCTGAAGCTATCTAGACAGGGACGGGCATTTATGCGTGATCTAGGCTACGATGTCCCACAATGCCCAGACAGGGAACAACAATATCCCCGGTGGGACACGCTAGACCATATTACCGTCGGCCCAATACCTCGAAATATGGGGGCAGACACACAACCAGAAAGACGACAAAGTCGAGCACTACACCTCAAGGACGACACCGAAGACTGGATCCTATACACGGACGCCTCTCCAAATAATCGAGGATTCTGCACAGGGGTGGCAACCGACTCTACACCTTTTTCATGGGGCCTACACTGCAATATTACGTCACAACATCAAGCGGAACTTACAGCTGTCGTGGAAGCCGCGACCATGCCCAATCCACGCGAACGAAATCTGCTCATTCGAACAGATAGCCAGGCTGCATGCAGGGCACTCGCAGCCAGAAATGTTTCCGCGGCACTACACTCAGCATTAACAGCGCACCTCAACGCACACCCTAACATTAGAGTGCGGATTCAGTGGATTCCGAGTCACACAGGGATCAGAGGGAACGAAGTGGCACATGCCACATCCCGCGCAAATCTCCCGGGCCCTCCTCTGTGGTGGCCGGACCCACTGAGTCTGAATGAGCAATATGCCTTCGCGCGGGCGGAAAGGCGCGAAAAACTTGACGATTTGCTAAACAACTCCATGAAGTATCCACAAGCGGATACACGCATGAATCGAAGAGAGGCGGTACTATGGAGGCGTGCACAGACGCACTCTCTCTTGTCCCCACACTTCTAACACTACATACAAGGTTTGCCTGGTAAACCTGCTTGCAAGGCATGTGGCGGCTTCCCGGGTAATGCTCACATTCTGTGGGATTGTCCGGGGAGCCGTCTCGCTATTCAGGCTAGCCTTGCCAAACTCTCACCCACCCGTAGACCTACGACACTTGAGGAGTGGCTGGCGGACTCGTCCTCCGACTACGTACGTGCCATGATCGAGCTCATCACGACGCTCGGCTTGGCAGACAACTAGAACAAAGCGGGCGAACCCGGACTGGGGTTCTTGAATAAAGTTTATTCTCTCTCTCTCTGTCGGTGATGAGGACTTCTGGGGCGCCATGTCGCAGCAGGATGTTTTCGACAAAGAATTTCGCCACTTCGGCGGCGCTACCTTTCGGCAGTGCTTTTGTTTCAGCGAAGCGTGTGAGGTAGTCCGTCGCCACGACGATCCACTTATTTCCGGTTATTGACGTCGGAAAGGGTCCCAGCAAGTCCATCCCGATCTGCTGGAATGGTCGGCAAGGAGGCTCGATTGGCTGTAGTAAGCCGGAAGGGTTTGTCGGCGGTGTCTTGCGTCGCTGGCAGTCCCGGCATGTTCTGACATAACGGGCGACGTCGGCGGTCAGGCGCGGCCAATAATACTTTTCTTGTATCCTCGATAGTGTCCGGGAAAATCCGAGGTGTCCAGCGGTCGGATCGTCATGTAGGGCATGCAATACTTGTGGACGAAGTCTTGACAGGACAACAAGAAGGTAATTGGCGCGGACTGGTGAGAAGTTCTTCTTCACGAGTAGATTGTTTTGAAGCGTGAAGGAAGATAATCCGCGCTTAAATGCCCTGGGGACAACGTCGGTGTGCCCTTCCAAATATTCGACGAGGCCTTTTAGCTCCGGGTCTGCCCGTTGCTGTTCAGCGAAGTCTTCCGCGCTTATAATTCCAAGGAAGGCGTCGTCATTCTCGTCATCTTGCGGTGGCGGGTCAATGGGTGCACGTGATAGGCAATCGGCGTCGGAGTGTTTTCGTCCGGACTTGTAGGTTACAGTGATGTCGTATTCTTGTAGTCTGAGGCTCCACAGCGCCAGCCGTACTGAAGGATCCTTTATATTCGCTAGCCAACACAACGCATCATGGTCACTGAAGACTTTGAATGACCTGCCATAAAGATAAGGGCGAAATTTAGCTGTAGCCCAAACGATGGCGAGGCATTCCTTTTCGGTCGTAGAATAGTTGCCTTCCGCTTTTGACAGCGACCGGCTAGCGTAAGTTATCACCTGTTCGACTCCGTTTCTTCTCTGGACTAGAACGGCACCGAGGCCTAGGCTACTGGCGTCAGTATGGATTTCTGTATCGGCGTAGTCGTAAAGTGCGCAAGTACTGGCGGCGACTGCATGCGTTGTTTGAGTTCTTCAAATGCGTCGGCCTGCGGCGTTTCCCACTTGAAGTCAACATCACATTTAGTTAGACGTGTCAAAGGCTCGGCGATGCGCGAAAAGTTCTTGACAAAGCGCCTGTAGTAGGCACACATGCCAAGGAATCTACGCACTGCCTTCTTGTTGATGGGTTGCGGGAACTGTGCGATGGCAGCTGTCTTTTGCAGGTCTGGACGGACACCAGATTTGCTGATTACGTGGCCTAGGAACAGAAGCTCATCGTAAGCGAAGCGGCATTTTTCCGGCTTCAGAGTAAGCCCTGACGACTTGATGGCCTCTAGTACTGTCGCAAGCCGCCTGAGGTGATCGTTGAAATTTCCACCGAAGACGACGACGTCATCCAAATAAGCGAAACAGGTCGGCCACTTCAATCCTGCTAACACCGTGTCCATGACGCGCTGGAACGTTGCAGGCGCCGAGCACAGTCCGAATGGCATAACCTTGAACTCGTAGAGGCCGTCTGGGGTGATGAAGGCCGTCTTTTCGCAATCTCTTTCGTCGACTTCTATTTGCCAATAGCCAGACTTGAGGTCCATCGACGAGAAGTATTTAGCGTTGCAGAGCCGATTCAATGCGGCGTCTATTCGTGGGAGGGGGTATACGTCCGTCTTCGTGATCTTGTTCAGACGTCGATAATCGACGCAGAAATGTACGGATCCGTCCTTTTTCTTTACCAGGACAACAGGGGATGCCCACGGGCTTTTCGACGGCTGAATGATGTCGTTGCGCAGCATTTCGTCGACTTGTTCTCTTATAGCTGCACGTTCTCGCGGCGAAACTCGGTAAGGGCTCTGGCGGAGCGGTCGAGCGCACTCCTCGGTGATTATACGATGCTTGGCGACTGGTGTTTGTCGAATCCTTGATGACGTCGAAAAGCAGCCTTTGTATCGTCGGAGCAGACTTCTGAGCTGCTGTTGCTTAATCACGGGGAGACTTGTATTAATGTTGCAGTCTGGTTCGGGAACCATTGTCGTCCGGGTAGATACGGTGGAATCCGAGAGGACAAACGCATTACTGGTTTCCAGAATTTCCTCGATGTACGCGATCGTCGTGCCCTTGTTGATGTGCTTGAACTCTTGGCTGAAGTTTGTCAGCAACACTTCAGTTTTCCCTCCATGCAGTCGAGCGATCCCTCTTGCGACGCAAATTTCACGGTCTAGCAGTAGACCTTGGTCGCCTTCGATGACGCCTTCTACGTCAGCGGGTGTTTTGGTGCCGACCGAAATAACAATGCTCGAGCGAGGCGGGATGCTCACTTGATCTTCGAGAACACTCAAGGCGTCGTGACTGCGAAAGCTCTCCGGCGGTATTGCTTGATCTTCCTACAACGTTATCGATTTGGACTTCAGGTCTATGATTGCTACATGATGGTTCAGGAAGTCCATGCCGAGAATGACGTCTCGTGAACACTGTTGGAGGACAACGAAGGTGGCAGGGTAAGTCCGGTCATGAACGGTTATTCTTGCCGTGCAGATTCCAGTCGGCGTAATGAGGTGCCCTCCAGCGGTCCGAATTTGGGGGCCCTCCCATGCAGTCTTAACCTTCTTTAACTGGGCGGCGATGTGTCCACTTATTACGGAGTAATCGGCCCCTGTGTCGACTAAGGCAGTTACTGCGTGGCCGTAGAGAAGTACGCCGAGGTCGCCCAGGTAGCACAAAAGAGATACGTAACGTTTTCGTAGCGTTTATCCAAGACGATAAAAACGGGTTAAAGAACTTGAACTCCATTGAACTTAGTTCTTGCGTTGAATGGATGCTTTTAGCGTTTTAAATTCTGCTACTTTGTACCACTGCCTCCTTCTCCTGAATAAGCTAACTTAATATTGATCCACATGCAGTTACTAAATTTCACTGAATGCTTTCTTCATGACTAAACACGATTTGTATGTTAACAACTCCAATTCACAAATCTGTCTTTTGTCACTTCTGGCATGCCACAATGCTGAGTGTTTAGGCCGTTGATTTTTCTCATTTTAGATCTCGCAAAGAACTTAACGTAGAAAACTAAACTTTCTGTTGATGATTGTGTGTTTTGTCGTGAAACAACCAAACTTTGGCAGGTCCGTTTCTGCTCAAACAAACTAAACAAATGGCCCACTGAGTAAAAAAGGCAGCGCCTGTCGTCTCAGCGAAATGGAACCTCAAATCCCATTGGTTGTGACCACATTGCGAGCGTGCCTCTACGGAGCAGAGCGGGTGAAAGGGTACATCGGCCGTCGCTCTAGCGCGCCAGGTGTTGCGTGAGGGGAGAGGGCGCCGCCGCAATGCCACGTCATCCTTGCTCTCGCAAGCCGGCGCCCAGTCCATATCACCCCCCCCCCCCACTGGTCTTAGCTGCTGCACGTGCCCAGTGGGGCAATGTCTCCACTAATGTCTCTCCGGAGTGCCATCACTATTTAAAAACCTAACATCAGTACCCTAGCAAAAAAAAAAAACTGATAGAAATTTCTATAGTCTCTTAGGAATATGTATAGGTTGTACGGGTCCTTCTAAGAGGGATATATATTCCTACCTGACCCATAGAACTCTTTTCCACACTGGCAAGCAGCAGATAGACCTCACTGTGCTGCCTACAAGACCAAATAGCCTGATGTACGTATCAGTCTTTTAAACCCAGATAGAGATCATCATATGACATACAGAAATATGATTGACGCACTGATAAAGCATGTTAGAAATAGCACACATGCCGGTGCCCACACGCCTGAAGAGATGTTTCTAAAATGAACTGAATATACAACCCTGAATGCAGTGCCTGCCACGCGAACAGATTAACAAACACAGTTGGGATATTGGAGTATCAAATAAAAATGAAGTGTGTAAACTGTGCAATTATCAAAACTTTTTACAGCTTGTATGCAGATATATTATCCTAAACATGTTTCAAAATAAATTAAAGCACACGTTTTCAAAGCACAGCAGCGTTACTTAGCCTGTGAAACTACATTGGGGAAGTTGCATGAGAAAAGTATCAGTCCATCGTTCTAGCAGGTGTGCTCCAGTTCTTTTAATACAAAATTACATTTACAAATTTTGCGAGACGGATGTGCAACATTTAATGCATGTCCAAAACAGGATTACTGTCATCATCATCATCATTATATTTATGTCCACTGCAGGATGAAAGCCTCTCCCTGCAATCTCTAATTACCCCTGTCCTGCGCCAACCAATTCCAACTAGCACCCGCAATAGCACCCTCTACTGCACTTCCCTTCTCTTGGTACCCATTCTGTCACCATAATGGTCCAACGATTATCTAATCTGCGCATTACATGACCTGCCCAGCGCCATTTTTTAGAGCGTAGCTCTTTGGCGTCCGTTCCTGGGTTTCGCGTCGTCGTCGGCGTTGTCGTCGGCCTCGTAACCAGCTCCGCCCCCCTTTCATCCCCCCAGCGCTAGCAGCGACCGACTGATACCGCTGGATGCCGCTGACGCCGCTAGAGAGTCAAGATAACGTGACTGCATAGAACACCGTCGCCGCCATGCAGAAAGAGGAGGAAAGGGTCCCCCCCCCTGTTCTTGTGTGGCGGATAGGGTGCTCTTCAGTTGCCGACGCGCCGGTTATTTCACGTAGGCCCCGGCACGTCGACGAATACGGGACCACCTTCCCACGGCTAGACCTGGTTCTTAGCGCTGCGGAAGCGAGGGTATCATATTGTTTGTGTCGGCATCGGCGGCGTTGTCCCTGAAACCAACTCCGCAGCTGGGGTTGACTCACTATCGGCGTCAGCGGCATCAGTCAGTCGATGCTATCTCTTCCCTCCTCCCTTTATCGTGTTGTCCGCTTGCTGCGCGCGCTTCTGCCCCCATCGTTTGCCGCTGGGTGTACACGCCGCCCCCCTCCCCCCTCTTCCTGCGAGTCTCCGGTTGTCAAAGCGCCGGCTCGAACTTAATTCCTTTCTTCGCTCCTCCTCCAATGCAACCCCTGTGCGGTGGCAATCAGAGAGCCAGATCGGTGGCGGCGGATCTGTATATGTGCACCGCCCGAGCCGAAATTGCCGCTGCCGTTCGCCCTGTGCGGTGGCAATCAGAGAGCCAGATCGGTGTCGGCGGATCTGTATATATGCACCGCCCGAGCCGAAATTGCCGCTGCCGTTCGCCACTGCGAAATTATCTGCCAGTTCTTTCTGAGCCATGAGCGAGACGACTGATGGAAGTCCTCCGTCTGCTGCTGCTGCTGCTGCTGCTGCTAAACGAGCTGCCAGAGCAGAGGCCCAGCGCCGTCGCCGTCAGAATCCAGAGGCGCGTGCCGCCGAAGCAGAAGCTTACCAGTGGAGTCTTTGTTAAAGGAATACGTGTGGAAAATAAAAAAAAATTCTGTGATAGCTCATACATGTGTTGCTCGATTTCTTTGCCTCAATCTATCGAAAAGGTGAAACAGCTTATTTGCTGCGCTCAAATTTCGCATTAGGAAGTAACGTAATCGTCGGTAATTTTTTTCTCTTAATGTCTATTAGAATATCATCTATACCCGTTTGCCCTCTTGTCCAAACTGCTCTCTTTCTGTCTCTTAAAGTTATACTTAGCATTCTTCGTTCCATCCCTCTTTGCACGGCCCTTAACTTGTTCTCAAGCTTCTTTGTCAGTCTCCAAATCTCTGCGCCATATGTCAGCTCCCGTAAAATGCACTGATTGTATACTTTCCTTTTCAATGATAATGGTAAGCTCCCAGTCAGGAGCTCACAATGTCTGCCGTATGCGATCCAGCCCATTTTTATTCTTCTGTGAATTTCCTTCTCATGGTCAGGGTTTCCTGTGATTAGTTGATTTGGGTAGACGTGCACCTTCACATACTCTAGAGGCTGACTAGCGATCTTGAACTCTTGTTCCTTTGCCCGGTTATTTATCATTATCTTTGTCTTCTGCATATTAATCTTCAGCCCCACTCTTACACTCTTCCTGTTAAGGTCCTCAATCATTTGTTGCAACT
This sequence comes from Dermacentor variabilis, assembly GCF_050947875.1. Taxonomy (NCBI): domain Eukaryota; kingdom Metazoa; phylum Arthropoda; class Arachnida; order Ixodida; family Ixodidae; genus Dermacentor; species Dermacentor variabilis. Next base: position 2,676,514 of record NC_134576.1, read on the forward strand.
CGTCTGCAGTGTTCCTGAATAGAACGATGTCATCAGCAAACCGAAAGTTGCTGAGGTGTTCGCCGTCGATCCCTACTCCTAAACCTTCCCAGTTTAATAGCTTCAATACTTCTTCCAAGTACGCAGTGAATAGCATTGCAGACATTGTGTCTACTTGTCTGACTCCTTTCTTCATAGGTATCTTCCTACTGTTGTAATAAAGTTTATTTACAAAAGCAAAACAAAGCCCTTTCAAGTCTATGGATACTAACTGTAGCTCTAACATGTCCGGCTGAGTTTGTGAATGCCATAAGTTAGACACTACCAACGTGATTTCATTAAAGCTACTTTCTGGGCTAGTTTGTGCATACTTGATTTGAAAATTATAACAACGCTAATGCATCCATCCACAAAGGAACAAGGACAAGACACAAGCAACATGACTACAAACATGACTACGGTTTATATTACACTCCACTATGTAAAGAATAAGCAAGCAACTTTAGCCACATTTAAACAAACACATAAGAGGAAGAACACAGACTGAAGTACCAACTTCACCATGCCCATTTGTGCTCACAGATGCTGTATAGAACACCAGGTTTAATTGGCATATGATTTTATAATATTACAACTTCATATGAAACTATTTTTATAGACTATGCATTTTTGCATTCATCCCAAAAGTGTTGTGATATGTGACAGAACACAAGTGAGCTTGTGCAAAAAGAACAAACTGGCATGGCACACTGACAGGAAGCAAGGAAACAGGACAAGCATTGCTATTGGTTCAAGGTTTACAGCAATATATCAGAACATGACAATACAGCAATATTATTTAAGCAAAAGTGAGTACAGATCTGAGAACTTATTCAAGTAAGAACATGGACTTACCATTTTTAAAACCACATAATCATGAACAAAAACAGCTAAACATCAGTGCACATATTGCAAAATCAGAAGACACAATTCACTGGGTGCTAGTTCAACCACCGCACGTCGAAATGTGTAAAAGTAGTTTAACCTGTGTAGCAAAGCATATATAGTGTTTCATATATAGTGTTTGGAGTTTTTGATTCAAACCGTGATACACAGTTAAAATAAAATTACAGAGTTTGCTTGTATCATTCAGAAAAAAGATAGTGTCTTAGTCATGCCGACACAGTTAACGGTTAAGCATGCACCAGCTACATTGAGTCAAAGGTGTAAATAAAGTGAGGCAGACAGATGCATGGTGTGAAAATGATGCGGTTGTATCAAGTAGCATAACTGCTCACTTAAAATTCAGCTGCTTTCCATGCCTCTGCATACAGACTGAGAAGCTTTACCTCTTCATCATCTGCTAGTGAAGCACTGTTTGTTCACTGTAATCACCCACTCAAGGCAGTCACATGGTTAAGTAGGGCCCTTCGCTACATGTAAGGACACCGACCCGAAACTGTGCATAAGTCCTGTAAAATATTGTCATTTTTTGGCTACTGCAGCTGTTCATCAGCACCTGCATCACTACTGCCAACATGCAGACCATGCAATTCCCCAAGCACTTAATCAACAAGAGTACAATAATGAAGAGTGGCAAATTGGGCTAGCTGGTTCATTAGGAAAACAAGAAGCTAACGCAAGAAAAAATAAACACTAGAATTTTGATGGCTCTGGCTTGGTTAATGTATTCAAACATCAAAAAGCTGATTATTACAGAACGCCATAAAGTGTGGTGCCCTGTTACCAACTGTTTTTTTTAAAGCTATAACCTGTTATTACCAGATATTCATGTACCATGGCTGAAAACATACTGTTCATCGTTGCCATGTCTTGAGCATGGGAATTAGTCTCTTTCATAAAGGTTTCATATTGTCCATTCAAAAATATTGTTGTCTATTTCTATAAAGACATAAAGGCGCATAACTTCGCTGGGTGTTACATAAACTAGTGGCTCCTCTCTTCTGACGCAGACTGAAAGCTGCTTTGCATGGAGAATTTCAACAGGAAATAGTTTCTTGTATTTCAGAATTATACAAGAATTCGTTCCAGTAAGAATTCTACAAATGAGAGAAAACACACCTGAGAAGCTGACAAATGCACTGTTTTTAGTCTTTATAGTTCAAGTGTACTGGAGAGAGTGGAATGTTTGTTGGTTGATGACCATTCGCTAATATTCAGTGACACTTGTTGAGTCACAGCCACGGTTGTGGACTACAGCCTGTTTTTCACTTTCATCCAAGTTCAGGCACAGCTTTCCAGTGCCTAACAAAACTGTCTGCTGACCAGCTCTCCTCTCCTGTACACCAAAAAAACTCACTGCTTCTGGTGAAAGATTTAAACTATCTTTAGCTGCCTGCAACTTTCGAGCGAGTACATAACATTCCAGTATTTGTAAAGGAACATCATTAGCACCGCTGACTAATTTCACAAGAAGTTCATTTCCGCCTTCAAATACAAATGAAGAGTGCGACCAATGAGGTCCTAGTTTAGCCGCACTTTTAGGAAGATGCAGGATTTGGTGTACATTGTATCTCATTGCACCCAATCCAAACAAAGACTGTGCTCTCACAACAAACTCCGAGAGAAGATCAGATTATCTCATTATGGTCATCTGAAGTGACGGTGTCTAGTAGAAGTATATAGACACCCTCCACAAGCAAACTGGAATGTCTGACATACTTACCTGGCAAAAAGCCATGAAGGCATGGTAATGAATAATGAAGAACCCAGCACTTCCATTCACTAGCTTTCCAGATTGTGAAGTCTAATAATCTTTGTGGTGTACGTGTGAACCAATTCGGTGGCTTGATTGCCAATAACCTCCTGTTTAAAGAGGCTGAACTTTGTTGTGAACCAATCTAAACATCTTTTCTCTTTAAAATGTGATCCCATTTTTATTCTTTTTAGGCTGTTGTATGGTGTATATTTGTTCCAACAATCTTTCCTTTCTGAATCCTGGGCTTCATATTTGATTTATATGTATTGTCTTTACTGATAATATAAATGCATTATTTCTGACTCATTTTTTGGGCAAATGAGGAGGCTTGCTTTTCCTTGAAGCACATTACACCTATACAACAGACATAGATACTGATAGAGTATAGGTCTGGCAAACTAATATAAATACACTATTACACTAATAAAAAGAATACACTAGTAGACTTGTACAAGCAGAATAGCACAGATACGTCCAGAATACAGTTAAAAGTAATTTTATCAGTGTATCACTTGTATCGTTTCATAATGCAATAGAAAAAAACTGATATAGTTTTTATTAGGTTGCCCTATTAGATTTTTTTCTAGTGATCTTTGAGGCTAAATGCATATCAAATTTTTGACTAATGCTAATAACTGAACACATGGCTTCTTGTGCTGCAAGTTTTCTTGGACTCCTGCTTCCCTTAAACTTAAACTGTATAATATGCTTGCAAGCTCAAAACTGGAGTCGGCTTCATCAATCCGGGATACACCAACAAAAAACACAAGTCTCATATTTAGTTGAAGCCATACAAAACCAACCTGTACATTTTATTTTAGCTGCTTATTGCCATACCGCAAGCATATCCACAATTATAACTTGCCTTGATTGGCCAGGCTTGTCAACAAAAAAACTTACCCATTTATTTCACAAATTCTCAATTGATACATGTTATTACCTCCTTGTATCTCATTGAGAATGAACTACAACCTCAAGGTACAGGTGCCAACTTGCCAAACCAATCTTTACTATTCCTGTAAAAGGCAGCCTCAGAACACACACACGCACACACACGCACACACATATATATCAATGAGCTACAAGGAGGTAATAAAAACATGTTTCAATTGAGAATTTTTGAAATAATTAAGTAGGTTTTCTTGTTCCCTAGCCAATCAAGGCAACTTTTAATTGTTGATATGCTTGCGGTATGGGAATAAGCAGCTACAATAAAATGTACAGGTTGGTTTTCTATGGCTTCAACTAAATATGAGAGTTGTGTTTTTTGTAGGTATATCCCGGATTGATGAAGCATACTCAAGTTTTGATCTTACAAGCATATTATACAGTATAAGTTTAAGGGAAGCAGGAGTCCCAAGAAAACTTGCAGCACAAAAAGCCATGTGTTCAGTTATTAGCATTACTCAAAAAGTTGATATGCATTTGCATTGAAAGATTATTAGTAATATTAATACCTATGTAGAAGGTGCTTAATAAGAACAGAGTGTTTAATTTTGTAGGTAAATGTGTTAAAAGGACTAGTTATTATGTGAAAATCTCTTCATTTCACTTTTACCACCCCACCTTACCACCATTTTACCTTTACACACACACACACACACACACACACACACACACACACACACACACACACACACACACACACACACACACACACACACATATATATATATATATATATATATATATATATATATATATATATATATATATATATATATATATATATATATATATATATACCATGGCACCCATTCCGTAACTCTAATGCTCCATGCGATAGAAAATACGATAGAAAATTGGGCAAGTTGTTGCAGCTTCAAGGCAGCTACTGCATTACAGATGCCGACAAAAGTAATAGAATGGGACAGGATACAGCACTATCAAATGAAGTTTATTGAAATAAAACAACCAATATATAACACACATCACGTGACCAACACCCGGCCCCCTAGCATATGCAGATACATACTAAAACAACCTTCACATCACCGAATGCACATGTTTTAACGGCAACACACATCTCACGGCTGATTAATCAATGTAAAAAAAGAATTACTAAGGCACAATGCAACTCAGTGGCCTTACTTAAGATCTAACACGGCAACCTCGCTATCTTGCAGCGAGATGGATGGCTGGCTAACACATAATGAGCCTTTCTTTCTAATGTAATAAGCTTCCATTAATTCATGTGAGAGCTTTTCACAGTGTGTGAACAGCAGAATAGTACTTTCAAAAACTGGATGACGCCCAATGCTGCAACAATGCACAGAAAGGTGTGGATGCACAAAAACCCTTGAAAAAACTATGGTACTTCCTTAGTCGAATGTTTAAGCACCTTCCAGTATGACTGATATATATTTTGTAGGCTTCAAGAAAAATGAATCGAATAAACAACATTTCGTGTGCAAGAGACAAACTGTATGCTATATTTCACTTTGCAGTCCTCCCTGCTCAGACACCCGTTGTGAAGAATGTTCTTGTTTATTCCTTCACATATTTCTTTCAGCTTATCTTTAAATGAAAACCCAATCCTCTCCTGGAACTTAGAAGCCAGCTTTTTCTGCCTGTGCGACAATTAATAGAGGGGATAATGGCAACTTTGTTCCGCTCTTGCTCCTTCCACCCTGGTCGCACCTTAAGTTCCTTAATTAACGTGCTTCAAGATCAAAAAACCACTGAAACTGAATAACCTTCCTCATTAAGCCTTGCCACCAGATTCCTTACACTTTCAAGGATAAGGTGAGGATAGCTCTTGGTTGGGGCATCTCTAATTGCGTGAGTTAATAAGTTTTGAATGGCTAGACCTATAATCAAGAAGGGGCTTAGAAGTTCTCGACTGATATCCCCAGCATACCCAGATATCCCCACCATGATACCGCATAAAAGTAAGCCTGACATAAGAAGTTGCAGCACATTTTTTTTCTGGAACTTCTAAAGTGAAGTTGAAACCTTGCTATTGTTCTCTAAATAGCTTCAGCACTTCGATGACAGCTCTGCGAAAGTTATCATTTGCTCATGAAAAACAAATAATCATCCACGTATCTGAAAATTTTAAGAGCAAGCCCACTCAGTTTTGATTATTTTCTGGTCAACATAACTTAATATATTACTGAGCACTGGTGCAACACCGGAACCTATGCAGATGCCAGCATTCTGGACACATATTTTACTTTCCAACCAGACCAAAATTGACCTTAAATAGAAATCAAGAAGCTCCAGAAAGTTTGCAACAAGAATTTTACATCTTTCAGGAAATTCCAGCTAACCTGTTTGCTTGTGTATGCAGTCCTTAACAAACTGCAAGAGACGCACCTGAGGCAAAGAATCGTATAAATCTTCTGCATCTATACTAAAGCCTGCTCATTTTCCCAGATTATGCTTCTGCAGGAAGTGTACAACAGTCTGAGAGCTGGCAGCAAGGAATTGGTCGTTGATTCCCAGCCTGTCAAGGTGTGTCTGCAGAAATTCTGAAACATGAAGCCATGATTTATATTCCGACACAATGGTTCTGAAATGGATTCCCTAAGCTTGTGTGTCTTGCACTAAAGAAGGCGCATAAAACCTTAACATTATTTGAGACTGTTGTCAAACCAAACTAATTCAACTTCGTGACAGCTCAACATATTATGTCAGCTATATTGGTATAAATTAAATTAAAATTTATGGCAGTAGCTGACACACCCTCCTCCAGAAAAGTGCTTTCTAACATGACAACACAATGCCCTATTTTGTCTCCAAGAAACCTCCAAGTTTCTGCCCCATACGTTAGCTCAGGCAGAAGGCAATGATTATATGCTTGATCGTACACAATTCTCTCTCTCTGTATATATATATATATATATATATATATATATATATATATATATATATATATATATATATATATATATATATAACTTTGTATTCACCATCCAGGGCCAGGGAACAAGAGAAGCCAGACACCACTGACCAATTTCTGACTAATAGAATTAATTTTTGACCTTATACACCTCGTTTTTGCTGTACATGTCCCTCACCTCCATCCAGGTTCCCAACATTTATATCTAAAAAGCTTGTCTAGCACCACATACAGGGTCTGTCCTGAAAGTAATGTCAGTAAATTTATTGTGATGTGACTGTATGTCAGAGCGGTCTAACTGGTTGAAACTAGTAGTGACGGAATCCAGCTAAGCAGCGGTCCGTGAGTCAGTGTGCTCTGAACATCGGAGCGTGTCGGACGGGCCCGTGCGTAAGAGCTGTTTTTTATTCTTGTGCAAGTGAAAATGCAGCGCTCATTAGAACAAAGATTTGTGGTCAAGTTTTGTGTGAAACTTGGCAATACCGCTGCGGAAACTGTTACTATGCTCAAGACTGCTTATAAAGAACATGCCTGGTCAGATCGGCAAGTGTTTCAGTGGCACAAGGCCTTTTGGAAGGCCGGAAGGAGGGCGACGACAAGGACTGCGGTGGATGGTTATCCACGACCACTACGACTGACAATGTGACACGAGCGAGGGAACTGTTGAACTCAGACCAACGATTAAGTGTTCGTTTAATGGCCGACATGTTAAACGTTCGGAAAACTCAAGTTCATGAAATTGTTACAAACGATATCGGCATGCGGAAGGCGTGCACAAAAATGGTTCCAAAAGTGCTCACTGACAACGAAAAGTCACGCCGCGTTGAAACATGCCAAGAAAATCTCAACATGTGCAAACGTTGTGGACGACGTTTGCACATGCACAAATTTGCACATGCACATGCGTTTGCACAAATTTTTGGACAACGTCATTACAGAAGACGAGACTTGGGTATTTGAATGACCTGGATACCAAAAGGCAATCATCTGAGTGGCACACACACTCGTCCTCTCCCCAGAAGAAAGCCAGGATGAGCAAAGCAAAGATCAAGATCATGCTTATTGTTTTTTTTGACATCCACGGACTGGTTCATCATGAGTTTGAAGAACCTGGAACCACTGTGAACTCCAAATTTTACGTGGATGTCCTCGAAAGACTGAAACGCAGGGTTCAACATATCCGGCCAGACATTGCACACAACTGGAAGTTGCACCACGATAATGTGCTGGCCCACAGTGCCTTAATTGTCACCGACTACCTGGTTAAAGCAGTAGGGCCAACGATCCCCCAGCCCCCGTACAGCTCGGGCTTGGCTCCACCCCAACTTTTTTCTGTTTTCATGCGTAAAAACACCCCTGAAAGGCAATCATTTTGGAGCAGTGGACGTGATTAAAGCAGCTAGCACCACAGCATTAAAGGCCATTCCGGAGGAGGACTACAGCAACGCATTCGAGAGCTGGAAGTCTCGCTGGAGCCGATGTACTGACGCAAAAGGAGAGTATTTTGAAGATTTTAAAACTTTTTGTAACAACAAAGTCAATTAATGATTTTTAATCGCCTTACTGACATTACTCTCAGGTCAGACCCTGTACATGCACCTTGAAGCTATGTATGTGGAAAGGATTTCAACCTCTGCTTGCTTTTTTGGCATGGAATAAAACGGCCTTTTGTCTCTAAACCACTTATAAACTATTCCGTTTGGTTCATTTTTCTAACTTCTGCAGAGTTGCATTCACAACTTTCATAGTTAACCAGCTCCGTTTTCGTTCTTGCTTCCTAAAATATGCCCTCCTGTCATGCATAATTTGGAAGGCCTTCCGTTAGCAATGGGTATTGTATTTCAAGACTATCAGTGCAATTTTGCGTGAAGAAACCTATTCTTGGAGTGAATTAATGTTCAGCTTGATATCATGATACTGCTGCAGGGTTGTTATTTACCTCTGCAAGAGAATGGTCCTGCCATTGTAACAAGAGTGCATTTCATGGGTATTAACTCTCTTTCTTTTGACATTAGTTTATGACGCTAACAGATATGTATCTGTGTCAACAATAACACCTGACATCTAATTTTGTGCAACATGCACTACATTTAATCAGATAAAAGTTGCATGTTTTGTCTCTTGGACCAGTCTGCTCAGTGGTAGGAGGTCGAGACCACAAATGAGAATGGCTGGCCAATTTCTGTGGTGTATGTCCCGTGTTATGCATCTGACAAGATTTCATGGTGGCAAGAAGACATGTCAGACATGTTGTGATCTTTCTAATTATTGTGCACAGAGTTATCAGCATGATAATATCCTTAATGCTATAAAGAGTACCTCCAGCAAGCAGTCTATACGCTTATGCCTTTTTGTTGCTTATGGCAACAAAATCCAACATCCTTTGAAACATGCTCACTTGCTGTCCGATGCACAAAATGAAGAACGCTGCCTTCTCTAAATTTATTAGCAACAAGAAAGCCACTCTGGAAGCAATCATATACATACACAGCAACACACACTAAAACCTACAAATGGGAGAAAAAACACAAACTAGGCAAACAATAAAAGAAACCTGACACCCAACAAGTGTTACATGTTACTCAAGTATGCACATTAAACCTGAGTTAGAGAGATAGATGGCTGACTCCCGCACTCCTGTGCATGCATGTGGATATGTTAAGCCTCAGCTACTCTTTCTATATTATAACTATCCCCATGTTTGTGAAATCTGGTGTACAACTGCAAGAACAATGATGGCTTGACAGGTGGTTCACCTTTCAATGAGTTCTATAAGGAGGATGCATCAACTCTTTCAGCCAATGTACACATTACCACATGAAAGCAGCAGCTTATGAACAGCACAACACCATACAGCACAAATTATATATTTGCCACGTGTTCTTAAACTTACATCGTTAAAGTACATTAGAATTGGTGCTAAGGTTGGTGCACAATATATGCATATACATTGAAATGAAATGAAAGTTTATTTTCCATATTGTAAGGTACAGATCTTGTAAGATACAGATGGAGGGGTGGAGGAAAAAAAACTGTCCATTGAACAGCTTTTTTCATAGCACAACACAACCAGGACAACACATAGAACGGCACAATCATAAATAATGCAGGAGCTTGGAATATGATTGTCATTTTCGGAACTGCTTTGATAATGCAAAAGTGAAGGCTTTGTTTTTGGCATCACCCACTGCAATTCGTTTTCTTTCTTTTGCCAATTGAAGCATTGGAAAGGATTCTGCCATGCGCTTCGACCGTGATTTTTCCTTGTTCGCGCACGGCCATGACCATTACACAAGAAAATCGGCCCAGTAAAGCAGTGGTCCCTGCCTACTTTTTCATATACTTTACCGCAATACATTACGTATGCTTCACCCCATAACGTGACTGTATTGCGGCAAAGCTGATTTTATGAAACTGACATTATGTAACGGACATTTTGTCCTTCTGCTGCTCGCATGAGCATAAGCTCGCAAAACCACAAAATACAAACTTGGCTTGCTGGTGGTTGATTTTCTAGCTAACATTTCGAGACGTCCACGTTGTTTACAAAAAAATCGGTGAAGTTTCTCGCGCTCGGACGCGCTTCAAAAGGCAGCGTGACCACCTATAATTAAGGCAGTCATAAGCGGCAACGAAATACACACAAGGTACATCAACTTCCACAAAGCTACTGGGCAACGCCATCAATAACTGGCACACCGGCCACCCAGGAGCTGGCAAACGCTGCGATGACATCCACACAAACCACGTCGCTTTCCACAAAGCTATTGGGCAACACGATCAGTCACAGGCACAGGTGAAGTCCGCAAAACACTACATGGGCAGAACTACTACGGCCATACATAATCACTTCGCCACAAGCTCTCACATTTAACGACATCAAACAGCTACAATCACTTCTCCACAGCCACGGACACAGGCGAAGATCGCACGGGCAGAACGGAAGCACCGATTCAGGGCTCGATCATCGCGTTCATCGCTTTAGCGCCACCTATTTAAAAATAATATACGGAGCCAAGCCAAACCATTATTCAGCGTCTATTTGGGTGAACCTAACGCTTTCGGGCCCTAAGCGTTCGAACGACCAGGGCACTATAACGCTTACCCCCCATTTCCACTCCGTCAACCGGGTCGCAGGAACGGCGGCCTTTGGAATATCCAGAAAGTACAACGTATGGCAACCGCAGCACCAAGCTATTGGCTTACGAGCCTGCGGGACGCCGTGATGTCACTCCTAGCAACGGCGCCAAGCGATAACTCTCGTTCCCGGTGCTCTCCCATTGACTAGACCTGACTAGACTACACCGTGTTCCACACGTCGCAGACGTGCGTGCGTCTAATTGTCGTACAAAAATCCCTCACGTGACCTGATCCTAGGTGCTTAAGGACAGGATCGTTTAGGGATTTTTGAGAAGGCATAATGGTGGCGCCGAGCGACGCCGTGGCGTGTTTGTTCTCGGCGTGATCGTTCTCCGGCTCGCGCGGACCGCGCGTTGTCCAACGTTGCTTATGTGATCGTGCTTGCGTTGCTTGTGTGTAGGTGGTAGGTTCTGTGTTCCTTGCTGGAAAGGCGCGAGTAGTGGTGGTGCGGCAGTGCGACTTGCGCCTCGGTGAGCTCTGGCAGTACAGAATCTGCGTTGTGTGACCCGTGCTTCCTTGACAATTGAAATGTCGAACTGGCCTAGCGCCTCGGCAGCGAAGTTCTGCGAACCGCGATGGGGCGTCGCCGTGTCCGACTTTGCTTAACGGACATCGATGGATGTGCTGCTCGCTACAAGTCATGTAAATGCGACTGCGTCGACCGCCCATGCACTGTTCAGCGCTGAATGTGTGTTAGGTGTGCTGTGCTTGAAACGAGTGGTGCAGCCGTGCAGCAGGGGGGTTGGAGGAGCAGAGTGGCTTGGGGGTCCCCATTTGCACGTTCACAGATATGTGCTCCCGTTTTGGTCTCATTAGCGCCTGTCGCGGGATTGTGGTGTGCTAGCTCCTTGCCTAGTATGAAGTTTACGACGCTAACACACAGCATGTTTACGTTTTTTCCGCGCTATATGTCATTTGCATGACGGCCGAGTTGAAACCGAAACATATGTCTGTGTTCTTTGCGTTTGTGTGTTGTAAATTACTTTCTGTTGTGGAAGTTCTTGGAGTCTTATTACGCAAGGAGTGCGAACGTAAACATAAACACGTGTGTCTGAAACTTTGAATTACCCATAATACCCTTTACGACTAATAAGTGGGCTACACGTCCTGCGTGAATCAGCTACCGTATGTTGCGACGCTCTTCCGTGTAATAGACTGATGCATGGTGCGCGTTTATTTCTGTACGGTTGTAAAAACCGTTTGTTTATTCACTCAATACAAATGTACGGCTTCTTCGCCGCAGTCCATTTTAGTTACGTGGTTAAGCATACTAAAAGTGTGAGGGGGCCGCTATCAGCCAGCATAGTATGTCCACTCAGGCTACCTGAGAGGCGGCGGTTACGCGAGAGTATAATTAAAGAACTCTTTTTATGTCCAGTGACAGTGGCCCCTTTCCACTTTTAGTATGCTTCACCGCAGTACAAAGGTGTATTGCGAAAAAGGTAATCTTAAAAAGCTCAATTACGCAACGTTTTTTTCGTAGCTTGCTACACCGCAATACAGGGGTGTAGCATCGTGCAGTAAAGCATACTAAGAGTGGAAAGGGCACATAGGTTTACTCATTATTTTCAATTGTGACATAATTTGCAAGTGCATCTGTGCTCTTGGTAAGCTTTATTGACAATTATTTGTACATTACAAATTCATATTGCCGGGAAGCTTACTAAGGCACAGTCGCCATATTGTAATGCATTATTCACCTTCAATGCAGGAGCACAATGCGGATTCATGCCTATGCTTCTGGCTGGACTGCACGTGCTCTTTGAGAATTGATTCGTTGTTCATAAGTGCACTGGTACTTACTCTAAACTCGAGGGCTGAAGTTGATATGGAAGCACAATTTTTATTAAGGGGACAAGATGTTGCCAAGGTGGTTGTAGCACAGTTTTTTTTCTTCCAGGTACTTTTTCTACTAGAAGCTTCCATTGCAGTGTTTCGAGCCTCTTTGAGCCAGCACATAGTGTATATAAAAATCGGACACCGATTGGGAACATCACCTACGCTCTCTGCAGTAAGCTGCGTACAGGATAAGTTCATGCCTTACTAAGCATGATGAGTTCATGCAGCAATACTAAGTGTTAAGTGGTGCCTTATCCTTTCCGTTGAGTTTTTTGTTTTGTGCTTTTTATTATGGATCCTCCACAGTAACCATTGCATGCTTGCATGCAATGGTTACTGCATTGCTGCATGCTTATTGATTATTGCATGCTTTTTTAGCCTGTAAAGATGTCTATTACCCCTTGCCTCAAGCCTGTCCTTGTTGATGTCACCCAAGAAGGCATTGCGGAGTATGGCGATGCGGACTTACAAATGAGTGTTGATGCCAGTGAAACCAGATTAATGGAGCTGCCGTTTATTTCTGTCCACTCCATCTTCATCCAGTCACAATGAGCAGCGCTTTGTCCAAACAGAAGGAATATGTAGTTGGTCATGCATAGCCTGTGCACTAAGACTTGTTGGCGTGCCTGGGAACCTTAGCAGTGTCTATATGCAAAAACATTCTGATGTGTTGATGACTTCCTTCTGTTTATCACACTTTGCCTGATGAAGCCAGCAACTCGGTCAATTAGATGTTCAACAGGCTTCCCATTAGTTCTCTCAGCGTTTCCTTTACCAGGGTGCTGCTCATAGATATCTGTTTTCTTGACCTTGCATTGCACTTAAACCGTGGCCACACCTGCTGAACCTATAGTATGCGATCAGAAAAGTGCTATACATCACGTTGATCCAAACTCATGACATGTGCTACAAGGCCTTGAGAAACACCCTCATTAATTTCCACCCTCATCATACTGTATGAAGCTTCGCATGACAAGTGCGACAATTAACATCTGCTGGCTTTTCAGTGCTATTCCTGTCCAGCTTCCTGAAAGCTATCCCGAGTGTTTAAAAAGCAGGACTGCTGCCGGACAAGAAGTGCATAAAGCAAGGGTAGCTATAACCATATATGTCACACAAAATGAAGAAGGCCACTGAGTGTACAGGCGGTTTAATTCTTATTCAACAGGCTTGGTTCTGCCTTTGCAAGTGAGTAAACCCAACTTGCCCCAAAGACATGGCCTGTGACAAACTATGTGCCAGATGCTGTGGCCCCTGCAAAGCCGAAGATGTGTACAAGATCCTCGCACCTGCAGTGGCTTTTACACTGGGCAAACAGGCTACTATAAAAACGACTGCATTTACTAATATGTTAATAACATGAAAACGGGCAGAAATTAGGCTATTCATTGGGCCCAAGCAAGCCACTGTTCCACCAGATGTGTGCTGTTCACGGGAACTGGAGCTGTACAAATGTAGATAGAAACGATGTTGTTTGAAAGTAGTAGAGTTGAACTATATTCTGCAAAAGCAGTGCTACTTGCAGCGTTGGTACCTTATAGCTACAATTCATGGCTGCTCCACCATGCAAAGGCACTATTCTTCAATTATTAACTTTATTATATTTATGGTGGCCACGTATTGTAAGTACATATCATCCACATTGTGTGCAATATGGTTAAATGATGTCAACTATGATAGCCATTCCTAATCTGAGATGCAACAAAAACTAATGTGACTGTCACTCCCCGCTTACAAAACAAACACCGCCCACTAATCTACCAAACTAATGCACTCAACGGAATGACATTGTTATTAAGGAAGCAGATAAGGGTGGAAGTATAGTTATTTGGCCAATAGAAAAATACAAGCACGAGGCTTACAGACAACTAAACAACCCAGAACATTACCGCAAACTAGATAACGATCCGACATTGTCCTACACAGTGACAATTACCAACAAGCTGAAATCACTTTTGGCTGATGAATTAATAACACCGTCAGAATACAAATTTCTTAAACCAAGCAACAAAACTGCCGGGCGTTTTTACCTCCTCCCGAAAATTCATAAAATTCCATCCGCTGAACTATACACTGCTATTATCCCAGGCCGTCCGATAGTATCAAACAACAACACCCCGACAGAGAGCACCTCCACATTCCTTAACCACTACCTTGGTGACTTGCCAAAAGCACTTTCGTCATTTGTACAAGATACGCCCCACCTGCTGAGAATTACAGAGGACATTAATACTAAAGGCACACTACCCCACAACACAATTCTCGCAACACTAGACGTCACGGCGCTGTACACCAACATTCCAATCACTGATGGTTTATCTTCGATAAAACAAACGCTGTCTAAACACAATGCACAACACTCTACTGAAGTCTACTTGTCTCTCCTTGAATTAGTTCTAACACATAACTACTTCGAATTTGAAGAGAGTTACTACCTACAGATACATGGTACAAGCATGGGTACGCCTTTTGCACCAACCTACGCGAACATATTTATGGGGATTCTAGAAACAGATTTCCTATCGCGCTGCACTACCAAGCCCCACACATACCTACGATACATAGACGACATACTCATAATCTGGGGACATGGTCAAGACAATCTAGGTAAATATGTAGCCTTTCTAAATTCTGTTCACCCAACAATAAAATTCACATCAGAATCCTCAACTGAGCGCATAAACTTTCTGGACACAACAATATACATTGACAATGGTGAGCTAAAGACAACGCTGTATAGGAAACCTTTCGACAAACAACAGTACTTAGAATATACCAGCCACCATCCCAGACATTGCAAACAAGGCATCTTTAAAGGCCAAGCCACACGACTACGTCGCATTTGCGTTGAAAACCAAGACTACATAGATAGACTTGATCACCTTAAAGAAACGCTATCAAACAGGAACCACCCAAACAGTGACCTTCAAACAGCCTACATCGCTGCAGCCAAACTTGATCGAGCCGAGGTCCTCAAGCCCCGCCCGAGGATCACAAGAACAACAATGCCTCTTCTTACTACTAAATTCTCAAACGCACTCCAAAACTTGAATAACATCCTTAGTAAATACTACCCAATTCTCACCAGCAACCAGAAACTTAAGATTTTTCCCGACCCTCCCAGAGTAGCCTACAGACGCAACACTAATTTTAAAGATGCTCTTGTGCACGCCAAACAACAGAAAAAGAGGAAGTTGGGAACCAATCCCTGTGGCCGCCCCAGCTGCTCTACATGCAAGCACATTCAATCTACTACTACAGTAAAAAGTACAGCGTCGAATTACACACACAAGGTAACTTCGGCTTTCATTTGCACATCAAGCAACGTATTCTACTGTCTAGAATGCGCCGCTTGTAGCAAACAATACATAGGTGAGACTGGGCAACAAATTAGTACAAGACTCAATGGTCACTGCGCGGACACAAAACACAATTTACCCAAAGCAGTAGCCAGCCACTTTAATGAACATGGTCATATATTTGACAAAGCAAGGCTCTATATACTACAAACAAATTTCCGTTCCCCTCGCGAAAGGAAGTATACGGAATCATACCTCATACACAAGTTTAATTGCCTACACCCGACAGGAATTAATTTGGCACGCGGCAACTTGGAATCTTTAAAAGCGGTAACTTAAATCTGAAACTCTCATATCATCAACCAAGACACAAAACACATTAGGCCACCAGCTAACTTTAATTCTTAACCTCACCTACTCTTCCATTTCAAAAAAAAATTTTTTCCTGCCTACTACTTAATTTAATGTACTCTTTCAGGTTTTTACGTCTGTACCAACTACAACCCCCTTCTTCCATGTACACTTGCCCCCGCCCGCTTCTGCGCGCGTCACCCTCCTGTTTGTTATTCCGGCTTCGGTCCCGCTTCCCCCTCTCCCTTCCCTTCCCCCCCTTTTTTTAAATTTATTTTTTTTGAAACCCCCTCATCAACACATTCCAAAGTCAATATGCCTTTTTCGGCGCCTCAACCCTGAGTATCGCCATTTCTGGATGCTGTCGTAACGACACCTACGATGAGCGACTGGGGCAGTGCCCCTTGAAAGACCATGCCGCTGCCTTTCAATCACCCCATACGCTGCACCGCAGACTCCTCGTCGCCATCTTAGCTATTTCAAAATTACTCGACGTATTGCTGCTATGCTACTCAAGTCACTTTCAACTCATGTTTTTTTTTGTGTGTCTGTTTTTCGCTTTTTTTGTCTTTTGTGTTACTCGCGCACTGACAGCTTGACCGGCCGTTCTAATGCCTCAAAAACATGCCGCCAACGACTCCCCCTGAATACTTCCTAACCTTTCGCATCCCCAATACGCTCCCAAGCCCCCGTATTTCTTAAAAAATTTCAGTTTTCTCTTTCTTTTTCTTTCACTCTCCTCCCCCCTTTTTTTGTCTCTCTTGGTGCCGCCCTGGCTTCCCCAACCCCCCTTTTTTCTTCTTTTTTTCTACTTCTATTTCTTTTCTTTTCTCCCCGCGTGCCCACTCTCACGTTCTTGTCCCCTCGTCTTGGGAATGAAGCTCACAGACGTCGGACGACAACGCTTGTTTCCTCTGGTAATCTCTGTCTCTAAAACCAGCCGCCAGCGACAACACCCGCACGTGACGTCACTGCACTAACCCTTTAAAACTAACACGCCGAGGATGACGAGGCCGCCTTTGACGAAGATAAATCCTCCTATCGAAACGTTGGCCAGCCTTTCTGTGGCACCTTATCCCTGTTTACAAACTTTATACCACATTGTGCTACTCCATCTGTCAGCCCCTTTCTTGTTTTTGGACTTATAGGCAACAAATTGTAATTCAAAAAGACAACAAGTGGACAGGATAAGTGACAAACTTCCTTTTATTGAACAACAGTCACATGTGTTACATGTCACCAGCAGTGGGTAGCAAACTTGCAAGCTTGGGCGACAGAGGCAAAACTTAGCAAAATACTACACTCATACTGAAATGTAAAACGGCCTATGACACAAAAAACGACATTATATTGTACTGAATGAAAGGGCAAGACTGCATCCAAGAACACATTATGGCACCACATAATTGACATGGTGTAAAAGATGTTAACACGCCCTCCCCATAAAAAAAGAAACACTGAAAACATGCCTTAAAAGGCAATGTGCAGCGTCTGAAAGCAAAAAAAAAAAACCCAAAAAAGGTTTCGCTAAGTCTTTCAATGATTAAAACTGTCAAACTGTCTTGTCACTTCTTAATGGATCTGCATTGTGTACTAAGGGTGTCCTGATAAGGCAGTTTCAGCAAGTGTATTGGAAAGCAGTGTTCCCAGCCTGTGTCCAATATTTCGAATTTAAAGAGGGTCAGGCTGCCTTTCAAAGATGTACATTTTAGTTTATAAAACAGAAAAAGGCAAGCAAAATTGCTGGGCTTTAGAAATTCACTTAAAACAGTGCGCTGAAATTAAAGTATTAGCTTGCACAATGCCATTATAACGGCTTTCCACCTCTAACATTTCTTCCCAGTTGTAGAAAGGCGGGAATTTCTCTTGGAACAGAACTTCTTAAACTATATTTAACAGGCGAACCAAATACATCATAAAAGTGGCATTTCGCATCTGCAACAACTTCAATGTACCTGAAATTCAGCATTTGAGACATGAAGGAAGCCATAAAAATGCAATAACGGCCCGAGACAGTTCTCTGCGATTAGGTGAATAAATTGGCACATACCTGCAACATTTATTGATATCTGGAGTGAACTTTAACATCCAACACAATATAGGCTCTTTCGGGACTGTTTATAACGTTTTGTGCCAGCGCACATACGTTAAAACACTATTCAGTGCTTTCACGCCGTGTCCATGTATGCCGAATTGCATTAACAGGACGTGAGCAGCGCAGTAATCGCAAGGGCGTTTTGTTTCCTCTTGAGAGCATCGCGCTGCGTATCATTAGTAGTAGTGGTGGAATACGACTGCATGGGTGCTATGCAGGATGCGCCGAGTTTGGCGAAACTCGGGATCTTCACGAGCTCTGGCGACACCCCAAGATGAAAGCATAAATGGTACCGAGACACAGTTTATCTTTCGACAAGCCTCCAGTTTCATTGGTTTATCTAGATTCACTCTGGGTGGCTATCATTCCTTGGGCGTTGCCTTCTGGGCGGTCGACAAACTGGGGCTCACGTGATCATACCGTCGGTGCATGGTCGCGCCTTCTTTCACTTGTTTGTCGTTCCACCGAGTGCATTACACGCACAAGCGAGTTATAAAAGAAATGCATTTAATACAATATTATTAGTTAGTTTGACGTGGTTTAAAAGCATTTTAATGCTTACGATATGTACACTGAATGTGTATTCGACTAATTTGTAATTTAGTACGCTTCGCATTATACCACGAGGGAACGCTGTGGTGGCGTCATCACATAAGGTCTCCTCGATTTGGCTGCACTTTTTGCACTAGTTCAGAAAAGTGTCGTGCCAGTGCAGCGCCAGTTCTTCAAGTGTAAGTGTAGCGCGACACTAGCGCTCTCAGTGCAGCGATCAAATCGAGGACAAAAGTGCAAGAACGTACAGGCCTTCGTCTGCTGCGACTGGGCGACTGTGGCTTTTCTTTTGTTGGTGTGTGCCGCGAGCTTAAACGTGTGCGCAATGGCCTTTTTGGTCCTGTGGAAAGAATTTATGTATTAGTACCTAGAAATTAGTTCAACTTCGGCATCATTATTCAGAAAGCATGACCGAGCGCGGTTTCCACACATTTCTGAATCATATATGGCACAACGTTTCAAACGACTGACCGATGTGGTTTTCAACGTCGAGGTAGCGGTAAGCTCGTGAAAATTAATACAAACGACTGTGACCTGAGGGAAAATCCCGGCCTTCAGTGCACTTAGCAGCAGCTGAACCCGGAAAGCGCCCTTAACAAGATGCTGCGTACACATTCTGAAGAAAACTGGCGTCCGTGCTGCGTTACTAATAACAGGCGCCGTCGATGCCTTCTACCAACACCCGCATGGCCACGGAGGCACATGTGTCGTCTGCTATCAAAAGCCTTGCACTACGTGCACGAGAAAAGAACTTGCTGAGAATCTAGTGCCGAAGTGTACATGAACTCGTGCAGCACGACGTCAAATCGAGTGCCGAAGTGCAGGTGGCGCTAGCTGCACTGGCAAATCGAGTGCTAGAGTGCTGCACTCCCTGAACTAGTGCAGAAAGTGCAGCCAAATCGAGGAGACCTATACATTCATCGGGCGAGCATGGCGGCTAAACATCGAAGAGGCCCAGTGTAAACAAACTCGTACAACGAGCTTGCAGTGCGCGACGTAGTGATCAGGCTCGACAGTGACCACTATTTCTTGGATAGTTCTGTACCTCCGTGAGCAATCTTTCCGTGCACCCCGAAAGACTGCGAATAGCTTAGGCGATTTTACAGATCGCAACGCGTACCTACTGTTCACGGCACAATCCTGAACAAACAACTTATCCGGTGCTGCTTCTGTGAGTGCGCTGAGTTCCTCCACTCTGCGTGACTGCGAGCGTCACGAATATTGCATAGTGTGTGCAAAAGGAAGACAGCCGATATAGCTACGATGCGACAAGGAGGTGGTGCCGACGATGGATCTCGCAACCAACACAGTGACGGAGGCATCGACAAACTGCGGATAAGTATATTTCTACTGTTTCATATTTAGCATAATAATAGTGCACGGGATTAAGTCACTTTCGTAGTAACGAACTAAATGTCCAGCAGTTTAAAAAAGGCATTGAGAGCCAATGAGTGTTTGTGCTTTTACATGTACGTGGGCCCGCGAAAATATGGAAAAGATAAAGGTAACCTTCACTAACTTAGTGATATAACAGATATTCAACAGTGACATTCAGCCCGCAGAATCTATGGAAGAGTATCTTTATCCAGGTAAAATATCAATAGCAGGTACTGATATAAAGCAGGAAACTTATACAAAAATTTCATGGGTTGAACAGCACATGGGAGGCATTCCCGAATCGTGATCGCCACGTTACCGATATCCTTGAAAAATGTTTAGAATCGTTGCATTCTACCGGTTATGCAATAGGGGACACAAACCTGGAGGTTAACAAAGAAACTTGAGAAGTCGAGGACTGTGCAGAAAGCGAAGTAACAAAAATTGTTGGAGATAGCATTAAGGCAGGAAGTCAGTGGCGTAGTAAACCGTGGCAACTGATATGCTAGTTTAGATTCAGAAAAAGAAAATGGAATCGGTGGGCAGGCCATGCACGTCTTCAATCACTTGTTGCCAATTTATAACAGGTGATTACATAAGCGTGACAGAATGGATGTCAAGGAGAGACAACTGCAGCCGAGGATGGTAGAAAATTACGTAATGGGACAAAAATATGATGTTTGTATGCATAGGATGCAATCAGCTGGCATAAGACGGGATTGTAGGAAGCGCCATTGATTTTGCAGCGAACAAAAATATGTTTGTGGTGCTGACAGTAGAGACTCGTGAAGGTTCGAGGATACCTCAGCTGTTGGCACACTAATAAACATTACAATTGGCTCTGAAAAAAAAACAACCCGTTATGAAAAATAAAGCAATGTTGTCCCGACAAATTGTTTTATTATGCATACACTAAAGGCCTCCGCAGTTAAGGGCAGTTAGTACCAATAGTGCAATGAGCATTTTTATTTGTAAATAATGATTTATATGCGGTTGATTCATTCCAACAATCCACTTTTTTTGCAGCAAAACATTCTGCTGCTGGAGGCACTCAACCGCCTGGTGGCAGTAGGTGAGCACCAGGCACATGCTCTTGAGAGTGTGGCAAGGTCCAGAGGGCTGCTCTGCAACAGTAGGATCAGTGCACTCACTGCTTTCCAGTCGAGCCCCCAGAACACACCTTATAAAGGAGCTTTCAGTTTATTATTTTGTTTATTATTCAAGAACATGAATAAAATTATTGCAGTAAACATTGTGCTGTGCATATTGGGACACTTGTAACATGCACTTGATGTCTCTTCAAAATGTGCAAACACGTAAGAACCTGGACCGTGTAAATGAAAAAGACACTAATGCAGCATATGCATCATTGTGCTGTTTGTTCTTTCTATGTGCAAGAATACAGTGGGTGTTGATTAGCCACAAGATGAACGGTGTGTGTATTTCGCAATGAAACGACAGTAAACGGCATGACCTTAATAATGATATCACCTATAGACTGTGCACATGAATGCAACACTCCCCGATTTAAACGTGCCATTACATGCATGTTCGATACCACATATTCTTTAACAATGTCATATATTTGCATGTACTAATTTTCACACAGCTTAAGCCCATGCATAGCTCACTTGTGATGTATCCATTTCATAGGCCAAATAATTGTACACTTTGTCCTTTTGTGTTGTATGAAAAGCGGCATCCTCTAGTCGGATACAACTTCACAAGACAGGAGAGGCCCCACCCAGATGACCAAAGCGCAGCAGTCGATTGCCTCCACGTCTAAAGAAATAGTCCCTCTCCAATGAGCGGGTATTAGTGCATCCAGCGGCACGACGTCAGTGTAGAGTGTGTGCCCATTGCTGCAGGCTTGTGTTCACCTGCCGTTGAAGTGCAGATTCTGCGGCCTCCTAAAGTTGTATCCGACTAAAGAATCACGTAATGCCTTGCACTGGTTGCATAGACTTTAGCAACTTGATAGCACACAATGATCAGGAACAGAAATCTATAAAGGCACCCAAGTAAAGCTGGCTGGCCACACTTCCATTATGAGGGGCTGTAAACAGTTCTCGCCAAATATTCCCATGACATCCTTGAAAAAGAGGTGGTGTTTGGCACTTTAGAATCAAAAACAGATTACAGTGAATGTTGTGTACCTCATTAAAACAAACTGAGCTTGGTTATCTGCACAGCATGTAATGAAAGCATGTGCTTCACATAGGAAACAAAGTGCTCTGTCCAGTAAAATTGCCGAGTTCGCTGTAGCACCTATTATGTTATTAGTGTCAACATACAAATTTTCAAAGGCCATTCATTTCACCACTATTTTTGTATGTTGGTTCTATCAATTAGTGCTTGTATTACATGAGCAGGTGGATTTGAAAGCAAAGCTTTGTTTGCAAACCTTCAGACTTCCATAATTGTGTGGCAAGGCACTGGCATGGTGTCGAATAGCTCACACTTCCTCGGTCCTGCACCAAAGAGGCCCAATGCTCTATTTGAAGTTGGATCGCGCAACAATTCGACGGCACACAAAGAAGAGTAACACACACAGCAGAGCGTTCTGCTGTGTGTATTTCTCTTCCTCGGTTTTGCACCAAAGAGGCCCAATGCTCTATTTAAAGTTGGATCGCGCAACAATTCGACGGCACACAAAGAAGAGTAACACATACAGCAGAGCGTTCTGCTGTGTGTATTTCTCTTCTTTGTGTCCCGTTCAGCTTCAAGCTTCTATACCGATACAACGAGTCTTCAACCTCACCAATGATCTAGTTATTAAGCCACAATGGCGCACATCTTTGAAATGTCCCAACTCGAATTAGCTCTCCAACAAATCACCGCAAGCATAAAATTTTGCTGCACAGGTGTATGCACGCGCCATATTCTGTACCACTAAACTCGCAAGAATCAAAGGGGCAAGCATTAACCAGCCTTACTGCTGCCGTTACCATCATCATCATGACACCAATAGAAAGACAGTGCTGCGTTTCAGTAAAGAGAGTGCCGGAGGGAAAGGCGTGATAGCGAGGCTTGAGGCTTACAATAAAAATAGCATTTACAAGACATGTTCAATGCCAAAATATGCTGCATATCGCTCATCCTACTTTGGCATTGCGGCAAGTTTTACACGTTTGAGCATGTCACAGTTTGTGTAATCATTGCTCTAAAGCTGTGCAAAAGGTCTATTCGCTCTGCAATCTTTATTTTTACCATGGTGGGTTAAAGACCCACTTTTCATTGGCATCTGCACCACATTTCTCCCGATATGTAATTTTGCCTTGGTGGTTCACGACATCTTCACGCACAGTGAGTTCTGCAGAGCATTGGATCTGCATTGTTCTACTGCTGAAGAATTAGAGCCCCATTATGAGACGAAAATATACGATTTGTCCATACAGAATAACGCTGACCCCCCCCCCCCCCCCCCAAAAAAAAAATACACTGAACCACTGGCACATGCACCAACAGTGAACACAGCAAACACTCTGAAGTATTGTTTTCATGCAAGCCAGCACACTAAGATTCTCAATGCATTTTCATTTTGCCATAAATGCATAGGCACAACAGCCTTGGCGCGACATCCACATCTCGCACTGCAACGAATTGTGCAATGCCTTGCTGTTTCATAGTGCGGCCGATGCATGACGCATGACCAAAATTCAGAATTATGCATACTAAGTAATTTGCGCTACGTACTAAGTAATCTCATAAAAAACCCCAAGTTCTTTGTGAGATTAGCATTCACAGGGTACTTCACACCATTTGTGATATCCATTTATCTATTTATACTTCATTAACCTCCTTCCCCAAAAAGTGAGCCATATGGAAGGCACCCTGATAGACAAGTAGAACAATCGGTAAAAAGTCAGCAACCAGCGAAAAGTCAGTATCATAGGCTGCCGCATGTGTGACGTCGGTAACACAAAATTTAAGTCGGCTACACAGAAGTGACAAATTTGGCAATATGGTGCGTCTAGACATTGCTTCAATGCTAATCACAGTAACGCTGACATTGAAGGCACCTTAATTCTTACGTACGTTCCGTCGACATACCCGACTACGTTCGCAATGTTTCCGCGAAGTAAGAAGCGTTCTTTTATAAATGCCCGCTCAGCCGCAGTCTTCGGGAAAGCCAGCCACCGCTTCCGCTCTGCCGCATCAATAAGCGCATCAGACATCTCTGACACGGAGGCTCACAGTAGTTTGATGACGTCCAATGTAACGCTCGGCGCCGACGTTTCCCTGAAAACTGCCAGTCCCGTAGAAACGGAGGGCGCAGAGGACTTGCTCTTCAACGGTGAGCGAATGAAGCCCGCCACGCTGTCTGCACAGACGAGAGTCTTCGCCTAGCTCGTCAAACAGCCAGCACACTGATGTCTTCGACAGGCCAAAATGACGCTGAAACTCCACGGCGATCATGTACGCGAACGGGTCCAGACGGTCATGTTGACGCTTGCTGCCGCTGGCTGCAATAACACAGGCTGCTGCTGCCGCCGCCATGTTCCCGAGTTGAACTCGGAGGGGGTTTCGCGATGTACGAGTTTAGCACGAGTTCGCCTGTCAATCAAAGCCAGAGGTCACGCCCCGCGCGAGGCACGTAACTCTTGGC
The DNA here is from genome assembly GCF_050947875.1 of Dermacentor variabilis. Classification (NCBI taxonomy): domain Eukaryota; kingdom Metazoa; phylum Arthropoda; class Arachnida; order Ixodida; family Ixodidae; genus Dermacentor; species Dermacentor variabilis. The sequence goes on from NC_134576.1 coordinate 2,701,297, forward strand.
GCGCACCCGCCACGGTTGGGCCACGCCCAACTTATCTTTCGGCAACAGCGACGCGGTGCCGAGCTAAGAGGCATCAACAATATTCACCACCGACATAAAACACGCACAACACACTGTCATCGGTGATGTACTGCGCGCTACTATCAAAAACAAAGCGTTGACTGTCGCTGGCTCATGCATATATCTTCTCGGGCTGAGAGGGCCCCACAGCACGGTTTCATTGCCTGCATTGTGGCGACGTAGCGCACAGTAAATAATTATCGGCACGTCACTGTAGCTGCTTGCAAGGCGTCGATGCGCCGAGGGTGACGACGATGCTGAGGAGTGCGTATCGCAGCAGTCGTTTGAGATGGCTGCTCTGTCATCGGTGATGTCTCGGAGCCACAACGTCGTAAACACGATCAGCGTCCGGAAATCGCTCGCTCTTCTAGACCCAGTGCAATGGCATTTCTTCATCACAAGCACTGCGCACTCAACATTTCCAACACCTTCCTCAGTTCGAAGTCTGATTTTATAACCGCACACAAGGGCCCTTACCTGCCAAAATGCGATTGCTGCGGTGTCGTTACGATATCCTTCTGCGATCGCTGCTGGCTCCAGCATAAGTAATCCGCAAGCACCTTGGTGCGCACAAAACACTCAAATACTGCGTACATGCGCTCAGAGGCACTTTCACTGGGCAAGCGATGACAAGCGATGAATTGTGTCGATGGGAAGCACGCACTTCTTCGCAATGCATCGCCGAGGCTTTGCGCACAAAGATAAACTGGTACATTTTCACTAAACTGCGTCACTACGGGCACTACGGACCGCCATTTTCCATCGACCGCCGTTGCTCCCGCTTTTATGACTAGTGTGTCGTTTTTAGTTGGTAAAGTGGAGGCCTTAAGACGCCTGCGATGAACAGCCGTACCACGGCGCTGCGTTTCTATTCCCCTAATGGAGAAAGAGTGGTGATCACTGACATTATTCAGAATAGTACTGTAGCGCCCCTCGTCGACTTCTCACCGTATGAACTGCCTCGTGCGTGCGACCCGCTTCAATGTGTCCGCTTCTAAGCTTTCGCCTCACTGTCGCCACTCGCGGCAAGAAGTGCAAAATTTAATAATTTGCTCGATCTCCGTTTGTCATCACAAATTCAAAACGAAAAAGAGACACTTAAAGAAATAAAAATGTTCGTTATCTTATTTGCTGTACTTTAACGTATTCGTTTGAGCGAAAGCGTAGGTGCAAGAATGCGCCGCATGTACCCTGTTCGCATTCGATGGAGGATAGAAAGATAGCTGCCGAAAGAGGAGGCACGCCCTTGACGCGCCCGGGAAAGGCGTAGCAAGCGGCTCACGGCAAGTGTGCAGACAGACAGCGGGACAGTCACAGTATTGCTAAGTTGCAATAATCCGTTGATAACAATACGCGGCGCTGGCGCGTTTCGTTGTGCAGCCTTCTGCGCTTGAAACGTGGAAGCAGCGTGCCGCGCAGGGTGCGCTCATGTCATACGCGGCTTTTTGTCTACATAATTTTTTGCCTGTAGCTTTTGCGCGTTCCGCGCTATCTCCATTCACTGAGTGCCGTCGAGCAAACTCGGGTAAAACTCGGGTGAACGAGAAACTCGGCGCATCCTGCATAGCACCCCATCTCACAGGTTCCGAGCATGGATTTCGCCCAGCGATCCTCGCAGCGTAAACTGTCGCACCGGCGTAGGTCCTGATTCCTATCGATCGGCAGGGCGGAGAGGGCGCTTCGATGGATGGGACGGAAAGTCGCGTCACCCTCGGCTCGCGACCGCGCCAGCGCACAGTTACGCCAGTTTCACATAGCCGCGTCTGCGTGCCAGCCACGAAAAAACGTTGGCCACGGCGTTGGCCAGGACCCACAAGCTACGCGAAACCGCTGGTGATGAGAGTACGTTGTTAGGCATGACGCCACGGCGCGTCCCCGCAGCCGGCAGCCAATAGCGTGGCGCTGCGGTTGCCATCTGGATGCCTTCTGGATGTTCCGAATACGCGTCAGGGACAGAGCAGCGCTGGATATCTTGAGAACAGTCAAAGTGCTCTGAAAGATTAATATTCCCACCATAATTCCACAGGACAGCGACACTTCATCAGGTGTGATTTATGATGTCGATGAGTCAACCAACGACAACGATTCGCCTATATTGGTTAAACCGGCCACAGCAGATGTCACTATTATTGAAATCCGTTGCCTAGGAGAATCACGTTGTGTGAGGATAACCTTCAAGGGAGGAACCTTCCCGTCAGTCACACGTGAAAGTAGCATTTTTTCCACGACCACTTCAGTGCCGTGATTGTTTGAAGATAGAGCATGTAAGTGGCATATGGAAAAATTCGACCGTGTGCCCAAAATGCTCTGGACAGCACTGCGCTGATGCGTGCGTACGACTGATTTCAAGTGTGCGAATTGCTCTGGTCCTCATGAAGCATCGTCGAAAGACTGCCCGAAACACAAGACAGCGCTGAAAGTCCTAAAGCAAATGGTGAGAGGCAACTCAACGCACAGAGAGGCCGCCGCCAAAGTGCGACGGCGTCATGCCCGCCGCAGGCGATCTTTGCATACTGGAAATACTGAGACCCTCGTAAGAGAGGCGCTACTTCCAACAGCCGGTGCTCCCAAGACGCTCACCCACACTAGCAACACGGCGTCTGTTGACGCATTCAATACGTCTTGTGCAAACACCTGGCCTGCACTTCCGACATTCTCTTAGGAGAACAAAGATCGACGGTGGACTACCAACGCACCAATGACGGTACAGATCGCGTGCGAGGACTCCCCCCCCCCCCCCCAAGACAAGCAAGTAATCATTATAATCAAGTCTCTAATGAAAGTCATTCGCGTGTTCATAAATGACATGCAGACGCCATCTGCTCGGGGTGCACTGCAAGTGCTGGACGGTCTGGATCCGGTTCTTGAGAGCCTCGAATAGCAAGCACAATGGCTCTACCGCGTCAGCCGTTCTTCAGACAAGTCAAGGAAGCGTGTATTATGCAATGGAATGCCCATGGACTGAAATCACGTATTGCTGATTTTCGCCATTACGTTCCCAGCAATGGATTCCCCATTATTGTCGTATGAGAACCGAACCTACAGAAACGCGTCCAGATCTCAGGCTATGAACCTTACGTCTCATCGACTTGTAATAAACAAGCAAGGAGATCACCTACATACCGTGCGAACTGACTTGCATTGTTCATCCAGTGCTGCCACATGACAGTAATCAGTATGTCTGTTTGACCATGAAAAAGCGCAAATTTTCATTTACTCTAGGGGGCGCTTGCCTAGTTCCATCGAGAGGGCACGGAAGCTTACCAGCGGAAAACATGCCTAAATCGCCATTACTGCTTGTGCAGGTTTTGCCGTGGTTTTTTGCCGTGGTGTCTACAGCGAACAACAGGACTGAACCATGATTCATCGATGTGCCGCAACGTGGCAATGACACTGCGGGCCGTCTACTTGTCAACGCCCACCCTACAGGAGTGACGTCACCGCTGGACAACCTAGAAAAGGCCCAGCCCGGCGTCGATTTCTTCAGAGGGCGCGGCAGCTTACCAGTGGACAACATGCCTAAATCGCCATTACTGCCTGTGCAGGTCAGTGAACTGGGCAATTTGCCCACTTATCGTAGCGATGATAGGTTTCTGTTGGTCCTGCCATGCCCTCAAAAGTGTTTTGCTATTTTGTCTGATTGCTGGTCGATGCTCATGTTATTGCTTGTGTCAGGTGACATAGAACAGAACCCTGGGCCCAAGGCTAATGAAATGGTGCAGGTCATTATCGATAGACTGGACCGCATAAGAGAGGAAATTGCTGCTACTAATGCTAAAACTGATAAGTTACAAGGAATTTTGACAATGTTCGAGGAAATGAGCAACAGAATTAATAAATTGGAATCGGTTGTCCAACAGCAAGCATTGAAGTTAATTGACTACGAATACAGAAGTAGGCGCAACAATCTCCTAGTATTTGGAATCAATGGAAGTGCTGATGAAACAGAAACCACACTCAGAGAACAGGTCCTAGACGGTATTTTTGAGAATACTTTGGGGGTTCCCGTCAGGACAGTAGAGAGAATTCACCGTATTGGAAAAGCGAAACCGGATAAGCCAAGACCAATTATTATGAAGTTTCTTGACTCCAGGGAAAAGGACAGTGTTCTAAAGAACTGTTTTAAAGTGAAGGGCACTAATGTTCGGGTTATCCAAGACTATGCTAAAGAAACAGCGGAAATAAGAAGAAAGCTTTGGGAAAGTGCAGCATCGGATCGGTCAAAAGGCACGAAAGTCAAGCTTATCTACGATAAACTTAAAATAAAAGACAAAATGTACACTTGGGACTTCACTAACGATAAGCGCATACCATATGGATATAAACAAAGTAGATTCGGTAAAGAAAAGCAAAAAAAGTTTGAAGTGGCAGGCTGCCCGCCCGACCCAGACGATTCAACAAGTTCGATGGTGACGCCCGGCTCGTCACCTACGTCATTGCTACGTTTTCTTGTTTTAAATGCACGCAGCATTGTTAACAAAACAACTGACCTAGAATTTCTGCTGCTTTCACAGAGCCCTTGCATGGTTTTGATAACGGAAACTTGACTGCACTGTGGGATACAAGATGACGCAATTATTCCCCCTTGATACAAAATGTTTAGGAAAGGCCACGATTCCCGTGGAGGAGGGGTGTGTATCATAATAAATAATTCTGTCCATGCGGCTCTAATTGACAGTGACATCCCTGAAACAGTTTGGGGCAGAATTTCCTTTCAAAGTGTCGTTTATCTAGTCGGTGCAATATATCGGCCACCTTCGACTTCGCTTGACTTCCTAAACCGATTGAACACATTCCTGTGCAACAATGTACATAGGAACACGCGGTTAATTATGGCCGGAGACTTCAATTTACCGCACATTAACTGGCAAGGCCTACTGTGCAGCGGCGCTGAAGCATCCAGCGCTGATAAACTACTAGATATAATGTTTTCTTCTAATTTAATATTTGGGGTTTTACGTGCCAAAACCACTTTCTGATTATGAGGCACGCCGTAGTGGAGGACTCCGGAAATTTCGACCACCTGGGGTTCTTTAACGTGCACCTAAATCTAAGCACACGGGTGTTTTCGCATTTCGCCCCCATCGAAATGCGGCCGCCGTGGCCGGGATTCGATCCCGCGACCTCGTGCTCAGCAGCCCAACACCATAGCCACTGAGCAACCACGGCGGGTGTTTTCTTCTAATCTAAATCAAATCGTTCAAGAGGACACAAGAATAACTTCTAGGTCGCGGTCATTGTTGGACCTAGTGTTCCTATCCGATAATATAGAACATCATTTGTTGACAATTGAAGACGGTATTTCCGATCACAGAATGATTGTAGTGAATGTGGCTACTAGCAGTATGTCCCGTATGAAATGCTCCCCTGTAATTACGGTAAAGGACTACAAACGTGCTGATGACAATTCAATATTAGATTTCTTGGAATTCTCGTTTGGCCAATTTGAGCACCATGCAAAGGAAAAAAACTGTAGATGAGCTTTTCAATGAATTTAAAGATATAGTAAACCATTGTGTGGACCTATTTGTGCCAACTCGAAAAAAGAAGTCTAAACAACGCCGACCTTGGATTAACCGCGGTATCATTCACATGAAAAGAAAACTAAAGCGACTGCGTAAAAAGAAAAAGGATTTGGACGAAATACCGAGACTTCGCGCAGAGTTGAGACATACTCTGACATTATCCAAAAAGCAATTCTTTGAACAAACACTGACAGGGTTCCTAAAGAGTTCTCCACAAAAATTCTGGAGATATCTCAGCAGTAGGAAAGATAAAATTGGAGAAATCGTAAAAGACAACATAAAGTTAACAAAGTCTGCGGACATTGCCGAACATTTTAATTACTTCTTTCAATCAGTGTTTACTAATAATACAAACATGAATACAGACGAGCATTTACCATATAGTACACGTTACCCAATGGAAAATCTGGAAATCAAACAAGGAGGGGTGTTGGAATTGCTGCTGAGTTTAGATGGAAAAAAATTTAGTGGACCTGACAGAATTTGTCCTGAATTTCTGAAACGCTATGCTGAATGGATGTCATACTACCCAACAATAATTTTCGAGAAATGATTGCATACGCATTCTCTACCCACAGACTGGCGCAGTGCCGTAGTTATACCAGTGCACAAAGGCGGTAATAATCCTCGCACGGGCGTCTGCGTAAGTAGGCGTTTGGTGTCTTGCGACACCACGTACCCGAGCACACGAGGGTTGGACCCTCCCGCGTGTAGCCGTGCGCGGCTTAGCCGTGTCCGGGGAAAGGGGGATCCTGGGGGTCGAGCCGATGCCGGGTGTTCGGACCTTTAAGGCCCCCCGGCGGAGGCAACACACCTCTTTGGCCTCTGCTTCACGTAGACGGCACCCCCGGACTGACCCACCCGGGGGAAATCGGCAGTCGCCTTTTCCTGTCTCTCTCTTCCTACAACCTTCGTCTTTCCCTTACTTTCCACCTTTCCTGTCTCCTTCTCTCTTCTATTTACTTCCTTCTTCTTGGCGGCAAGGGTTAACCCTGTGTGGCTATCCAACCTTGGGTACACCATATTTGGTTATAGTGGCGGCGTACGGCTGGCGTCGTGCAGACTTGCATGCAAGCTCTGCCGCGTCCCCTCGTTGGGCTCCGTGGTGGGCGGTCGGCGCTGTTGCCGAATTTTTATATATTTCATGGAAACTTCTTTCCCCAAACTTCCTGATCACCCTCAGAAACGAGGGCGCACAGAAGATCTCTTTCAATTTTTCGGACGACAAGTCCACAACTTTCCTCGATTCCACGTGATTCACTCAGAAAAGCCAGACAAACTAGTGCGATCCATTTCACCGTTCCTTGTATCCAAGTCTTTGACCGAAGTTTTCGGTACAGGATATAAGGTGTCCAGAATGTCAAGTGGTGATCTCCTTTTGGAGCTCCAAGACCAGAAGCAGTATGAGAAGCTGCCGAAACTTGTGTCATTTGGAGAGACCCAAGTAACAGTAACCCCGCACCGTACCATGAACACAAGCCGCGGTGTTTTCTCGGACGATGACTTGCTGGAGCTCACTGAGGATGAACTCTTGGAGGGCTTCAGTGACCAGAATGTTACCAGTGTTAAAAGAATTAAGATCAGGCGTGACAGCAAAGAAATCAAGATCAAACACGTTATATTGACTTTCGGCTCAAGTATTCTGCCCGAGTCTGTAGAGGCCGGTACATCAAGCTCCGTGTTAGGCCATATGTCCCAAACCCCCTTAGATGTTTCAAATGCCAACGCTTTGGCCACAGTTCGCAGAGATGCCGAGGCCGTCAAACCTGTGCGAAGTGCAGTGCCCACGAGCATAATTCTGAAGCTTGCAAGAACACTCTCCATTGTGTAAACTGTGAAGGCGAGCACGCCGCATACTCGCGGTCGTGCCCGTCCTGGAAAAAAGAGAAAGACATAGTCACAATCAAAGTTAAGGAAAACATATCGTTCAACGAGGCACGCAGGCGGGTGTCCTTCCTGCCAAAGAACACCTTTGCCGAAGTGGCGCGTCAGGGGGCAGCGCCGCAACGGTCTCCGGCGGCTGTCCGACCCACAGGCAGTGAGTCGGCAGTTACGCCATCTGCCCCCACGGTGGTTGCAGCTAGCGCTGCTCCGCCTACTCAGCAAACGGGGCCATCGAACCCGAAGGTGGGCGCAGCCGAGGCTGCCCCAACCTCCCCGGCCCCTTCCAGCGCTGGCAATAGCCGGCGCAGCCAAATCCCGCAGGGTGCCCCATCGACCTCCGGGCTGGCGGGCGCAGGGGTCTTGCCCTACAAGGAAGGACTTTCCCTTGTAACTTCTCGCTCGCAAGAGCACGTGTCCGGGGCCTCACAAGAGGCAATGGACACTACACCTGTCCTCAAGGCGCACCAAGCGCCTAAGGAGCGTCGAGACTCCCTCGAACGCTCCAGAAAGGGCAGAACTCCCGTTACGGGGCCTCGAAAGAGCTCTGTAACCTAAGGCAACACCTCCCTTTCCATACACACAGCACTTATTTCCTTCCAATATGGCTACACAAATAATTCAATGGAATGTCAGAGGTCTTCTTAGGAACCTTGATGACGTACAAGAGCTTATCCAAAAACACAATCCAAAAGTGCTGTGTCTACAGGAAACACACTTAACACCACAACACACAAACTTTCTCCGACCGTATGTCAAGTTCCGCAAAGATCGCGATGATGCTGTCGTATCATCAGGCGGTGTTGCCATTTTAATTCATAAAAGTATCTCCTGTCAGCGTTTACAGCTACAAACGCCCCTCGAAGCAGTGGTGGTTCGAGCTGTTCTTCTAAATAAACTCGTCACCATTTGCTCCCTTTACGTACCCCCAAACTACAAATTAACAAAACACGAATTCCAATCCTTTATAGATCAATTGGCAGAACCTTATGTTGTTCTTGGCGATTTCAATGCGCACAGCTCCCTCTGCGGCGACTCTCGTATAGATGCGCGAGGTCGTCTTGTTGAACAGTTCCTTTTTTCTTCTGGTACGTGCTTTCTGAATAAGAAGAAACCCACATATTACTGTCTTGCAAACAATACATTTTCTTCAATTGATCTGAGCATAGTTTCCCCGTCTGAACTCGAATGGGAAGTTACGAACAATCCTTACGGAAGCGACCATTTCCCCATACTATTAAGAACACTTAAAGAAGACGAATATCCACCACAGGCTCCTAGGTGGAAGACTGACACAGCAGATTGGGAGAAATTCCGAACCTTAACTAGCATATCATAGGATGACATGTCCGCGTTAGGAATTGATGCTGCTGTGGAATATTTTACAGCCTTCATAGTAGATGCCGCAACTAAATGTATATCACAAGTAAGTGGATTGGCATGCAAACGGCGTGTCCCGTGGTGGAACCACGATTGTAGGATCGCTCGTAAGAAACAAAACAAAGCGTGGGGGTTGCTACGCGCCTCCCCCACTGCGGAGAATCTTATCAATTTTAAACAAGTAAAATCCCAAGGCAGGCGAACCCGCCGACAGGCCAGAAGAGAGAGTTGGCAGAAGTTTTTATCTGGTATCAACACCTATACAGATGAGGCCAAAGTCTGGAACAGGGCTAATAGGATAAAAGGGCGACAAACATATTCACTTCCTTTGGTGAACACACAAGGTGAAACACTGAAAGATCAGGCAGACTCACTTGGAGAACACTTTGAAAGCGTGTCGAGTTCAAACCATTATTCGCAATCCTTTTTGAAATACAAACAAATAGAAGAATGTAAGCCAATAATACGAAAATCCAGACAGAATGAACCTTATAACCAGCCGTTCAGTATTGCTGAGTTGAGAGCTGCCTTGACCACATGCAAAAGCTCTGCACCGGGACTTGATAGAGTCATGTACGAAGTGATCAGAAACTTACACACTGACACCAAACATACACTACTCACGCTTTTCAACGCTATTTGGGCTACGGGATACCTCCCATCCACCGTAGTCCTCCATAAAGCAAGCAACAAAATCCCAATAAAGAAAGGCGTCAGGCAGGGAGATACGATATCTCCAATGCTTTTCACAGCGTGTTTACAGGAGGTATTCAGAGACCTGGATTGGGAAGAATTAGGGATAAAAGTTAATGGAGAATACCTTAGTAACTTGCGATTCGCTGATGATATTGCCTTGCTTAGTAACTCAGGGGACCAATTGCAATGCATGCTCACTGACCTGGAGAAGCAAAGCAGAAGTGGGTCTAAAAATTAATCTGCAGAAAACTAAAGTAATGCTTAACAGTCTCGGTAGAGAACAGCAATTTACAATAGACAGCGAGGCACTGGAAGTCGTAAGGGAATACATCTACTTAGGGCAGGTAGTGACGGCGGATCCGGATCATGAGACGGAAATAATCAGAAGAATAAGAATGGGCTGGGGTGCGTTTGGCAGGCATTCCCAAATCATGAACAGCAGGTTGCCATTATCCCTCAAGAGAAAAATTGGAGGACGCTTAAGCTTCGCCTTCAAGAGTGGAACGCGACAGCGTTCCCGTCGACCCGCCAAGGGGTATTGGGCTACGGCGCAGCGACTACGCGCCCCGCATCGGACGCGGTGAGCGTCGAGCAATGCAGCGTTCGGCGCGACAACGAAATGTGCGCCTCAGCAAGCGACGCACGCCTGAGCCTTAGAAACAGCTCGTTTCTAAGGTAACACCGCGTTCACTAGAGGCGCTTTTGTACCGCTTTGAAGCATCGAACTCGTGGCTCAGTGGTAACGTCTCCGTCTCACACTCCGGAGACCCTGGTTCGATTCCCACCCAGCCCATCTTGGAAGTTGCTTTTTATTTATGAAGTGCCTGCCGTGATTTATCGCTCACGGCCAACGCCGCGGACGCCGACACCGACGCCGACGCCGACGACACCGGCTTTTCTGCGACACGAGCTCCTTAACGCTATCGCGTTAAAAGTATATAATAGCTGTGTCTTACCAGTACTCACCTACGGGGCAGAAACCTGGAGGCTTACGAAAAGGGTTCTACTCAAATTGAGGACGGCACAACGAGCTATGGAAAGAAGAATGATAGGTGTAACGTTAAGGGATAAGAAAAGAGTAGATTGGGTGAGGGAACAAACGCGAGTTAACGACATCTTAGTTGAAATCAAGAAAAAGAAATGGGCATGGGCAGGACATGTAATGAGGAGGGAAGATAACCGATGGTCATTAAGGGTTACGGACTGGATCCCAAGGGAAGGGAAGCGTAGCAGGGGGCGGCAGAAAGTTAGGTGGGCGGATGAGATTAAGAAGTTTGCAGGGACGGCATGGCCACAATTAGTACATGACCGGGGTTGTTGGAGAAGCATGGGAGAGGCCTTTGCCCTGCAGTGGGCGCAACCAGGCTGATGATGATGATGATGATGACATGGAAAGAAGCGATTGTGGTCCCTGTTCTTAAGCAGGGTAAAGACCCTTCCTTGGCGGCAAGTTACCGTCCGATAGCTCTTACAAATTGTCTTTGTAAGCTTTTTGAAAAATGGTTAACCGCAGACTTGTACATTTCCTTGAACTCAACAATATCCTCGATCCCTTTCAGTGTGGCTTCAGAAAAGGGCGGTCCACAACCGATCTTCTTGTGCGCATTGAGGGAAACATTCGCGACGCCTTTCTACATAAACAATATTTCCTATCCGTATTCCTCGATATGGAGAAGGCGTACGACACTACGTGGCGCTGTGGAATCTTGAGAGACTTGTCGGGAATTTGCATCCGTGGCAATATGCTCGTCCTAATAGAAAGCTATTTGTCCAACAGTTCATTCCGCGTGAAAGTCGGCAATGTATTGTCGCGACCTTTTTTACAGGAAACTGGTGTACCTCAAGGAGGTGTACTTAACTGCACGCTCTTCATCGTGAAAATGAACACCCTTCGTGCTTCATTACCGCCAGCCATTTTTTATTCTGTTTACGTAGACGACATACAGAGAGGTTTCAAATCCTGCAACCTGACAGTATGTGAGAGGCAAGTTCAACAGGGCTTGAACAAAGTGTCCAAATGGGCAGAAGAAAACGGATTTAAAGTTAACCTCAACAAAAGTTCATGTGTGCTTTTCACAAGAAAGGGAGGCCTCATTGCAGAACCCAGTATCGAAATGTATGGTCAGCAAATTCCTGTGAACAAAGAACACAAGTTCTTAGGCATCATACTTGATTCGAAATTAACTTTTATTCCACACATAAAGTACCTCAAGGTCAAATGCTTAAAAACAATGAACTTACTTAAAGTGTTATCCCACACAACATGGGGCAGTGACAGGAAATGTTTAATGAATCTTTACAAGAGCCTCATCTGATCATGGTTGGACTACGGTGCCGTGATCTATCATTCTGCAGCCCTGAGCGCGCTAAAGATGCTAGATCCGGTCCACCATCTAGGAATCCGACTGGCAACTGGAGCTTTCAGAACAAGTCCTGTTGAAAGCTTATATGCAGAATCAAATGAGTGGTCACTTCATCTGCAGAGAACATACATCAGCCAAACATATTTTTTGAAAGTCCACTCTAATCCTCAACATCCTTGTTTTAATACCATTAACGATACGATATATGCTACACTCTTTCATAATCGTCCCTCCGTAAGACAGCCTTTCTCGCTGCGTGTGAGGGAGCTTAGTGATGAAATGCGTGTCCCAATCCTTGAGCTTCGCCTAATGCATCCAGCCAAGCTGCTACCTCCTTGGGAGTGGCAGCTGATACAATGCGATATGTCCTTCATGCAAGTTACAAAACACGCTCCAGAGATTGAAATCCAAATGCATTTCCGGGAACTCCAGCACAAATACTCCTGCGCGGAGTTCTACACAGACGCATCGAAGTCACATGACGGGGTGTCCTATGCAGCCGTCGGTCCATCCTTCTCGGAAACCGATGTACTGCATCCGGAAACTAGTATCTTTACGGCTGAGGCTTACGCACTGCTGTCGGTCGTAAAGCATATAAATAAATCAAAACTTCAGAAATCAGTTATACATACGGACTCCCTTAGTGTTGTGAAGGCCTTGATGTCTTTCTGTAGCCACAAAAATCCGGCAATTAATGAACTCTACTCCGTACTGTGTAAAGCATATATAGGAAACCTGCATGTCATCATATGCTGGGTGCCAGGTCATAGGGGCATCGAAGGCAATGTTCTGGCGGACCAGATGGCCACGTCAGTTGCATCGCATTCTGTTAATTCCACCGCCGCAGTCCCTGTCACAGATCTGAAGCCCTTCTTACGGAGGAAACTACGGAACCACTGGCAACGCCTACGGGACGCGGAAACAAATAATAAGCTCCACGTGATAAAGCCACTGTTAGGATTCTGGCCGTCCGTAACAATATCACGCCAGACAGATGTCCTATTCTGTCGTCTAAGAATAGGACACACATTTGGCACACACAACCTTTTACTCACCGGAAACGAGCCTCCAACATGTGGTAGATGCGGGGAGAGGCTGACCGTCCTCCACGTCCTTCTGGAGTGTTGGAAAGCCGAATCTGAAAGAAAGAAACATTTCCCTTAGCATACCGGCAGCACATCCCCCTTCATCCAGTAATGTTACTCGGCCCAGAACCACTGTTTGACACCAACGCAGTCCTGGGCTTCCTGAAAGATGTCGTAATACATGTTATTAGCCCCACACACTCGTAGCGTCTCCTCTCTTTAGAGGATGCCGCTGCGATAGCTGTTTCATATAGCACATGCCTCTAGGCCCTTGTGCTTCAAGGGCTCTGGCGAGGCAGTGGTGCTACAGGTAATTTCACCATCCAATATATTTTAACGCGATAGCGTTAAGGAGCTCGTGTCGCAGAAAAGCCGGTGTCGTCGGCGTCGGCGTCGGTGTCGGCGTCGGCGTCCGCGGCGTTGGCCGTGAGCGATAAATCACGGCAGGCACTTCATAAATAAAAAGCAACTTCCAAGATGGGCTGGGTGGGAATCGAACCAGGGTCTCCGGAGTGTGAGACGGAGACGTTACCACTGAGCCACGAGTTCGATGCTTCAAAGCGGTACAAAAGCGCCTCTAGTGAACGCGGTGTTACCTTAGAAACGAGCTGTTTCTAAGGCTCAGGCGTGCGTCGCTTGCTGAGGCGCACATTTCGTTGTCGCGCCGAACGCTGCATTGCTCGACGCTCACCGCGTCCGATGCGGGGCGCGTAGTCGCTGCGCCGTAGCCCAATACCCCTTGGCGGGTCGACGGGAACGCTGTCGCGTTCCACTCTTGAAGGCGAAGCTTAAGCGTCCTCCAATTTTTCTGTATTGCATCGCTCTTTCACGATGAATTTTATTGCACATTGAACACGTCATTTGTCATCGACATAATCTTATTACAGATATATTTTACGCACTCTAGAGCGACTATTTTTAAGGCCCCTATACAGCCACTTTACTACAGTGGCTGTATAGACATTAACATTAACATTAACCCCATAGAACTCATAACTACATTGCGAACTTATCACCACTGCCTTGGCGCTCTTTGGCCACACTTGTCCCTTGCGCCAATAAACACTACATATCAAAGGCGGTAATCGCACACTTGTAAATAATTACCGTACTATTTCACTCACATGTATCAGTTGTAAACTTCTGGAACACATCATCGCAAAACATATTTTACAATTTCTAGAAGTGAATAGTTTACTTTACTCACACCAGCATGTCTTCCGTACTGGGCTATCTACCATTACACAATTAATTGAAGTATTTCATGATCTCGCTGCCGCCTTAGATGAGAAGCACCAGATTGACGTCATTTGTATAGATTTTGCGAAAGCCTTCGATAAGGCTCCGCATAATAAGCTGGTCTTTAAACTGAGAGAAATAGGTATCAATGAAAGATTAGTGCTATGGATAAAAGAATATTTAAGTGATCGTAAACAGACTGCAAGTCGAGCAGCCGGCAGCCTGTCGAGTCCACTCCAAGTGCTTTAAGGTGTTCCTCAGGGGTCAGTCTTGGGCCCACTGTTATTTCTTACATATATAAACGATATCTCTTCTGTTGTTGAAGAACCGGTAAAAATGAAGCTTTTTGCAGATGATTGCCTAATTTATTCTACCGTAAACAATGTTCAGGATCAACCCAGAATTAGTCGTTTAAAAAATTTCAGACGATGGTGTAAATTATGGGGTATGAATATAAACTACATTAAATCAACATACACACATATGACTAAGAAAGTAAACGTTCTGCCTTTTAACTATTACATCGATGGTAATTTGTTACTTCGTACTAACCAGTTTAAATATTTAGGTGTTACAGTTACGCATAATCTGACATGGCATACGCACATAGAAAATGTGTGCTCGAAGGCGAATCAGAGATTAGGTTTCTTAAGGCAAAAGCTAGGTCAAGCTTCGCGAGATGTAAAGCTGATAGCTTATAAAACTTTTGTTAGACCTTTACCTGAATATGCCTCAGTCATCTGGAGCCCTCATCAGAAAGAAATGACTACAAAGTTCGAAAAATTTCAACGTCGTGCCGCACGCTTCATATGCTCCAAGCACCGCTGTTTAGACTCCGTTACACTGATGTTGCAGTCTTGTGAACTGGAAACACTAGAAGTACGAAGGCAAAAAAATCGTCTGAAAGTTTTTTTAGAATACTACATGGACATTTAAAAATCAACAAAGATGAGTATGCGCAGCTTGCAGGAAAACGAAGCAGTCGTGTTATTCATCAATATGTTTTACGCCCATACTTTGCTCACAGTGATGTGTTCCGCTTTTCTTTTTTCCCTGCCGTGCTTGAACTCTGGAACGCGATACCAAGCTTTGTGGCAGATGCCAGTGATGTTTGTCAACTTGAAAAATTGTTAAAAATGTATTTTTGTGATTCCGCTGCCGCTTGATGCACCTGTATATATGGTCTGCTTGTATTTAAACCCTCCCTGTAAGAACCCTCAGCAGAGGGTTGACAGTATGAAGAAATAAAAAAATAAAAAATAAATAAAGTCGTTTCGACAGACAGAGACTGAGTGGCATTACAGATGCGACTCCTGATCCATAGATTGTTGTTGGCGACTTACCGAACATCATTCACTTTGGGGAAGTGTCACGGTGAATTCAAAAGGAAGAAACCTCGTTTCCTTTGCCTGTGACCAGATGTGGAGGTGCTCAGCAAGGTGCGCTGCAGTTACCATAGTATGGTAAGAACACTAATTAGCCTAGACCTAAGGAGGGAACGGAAGAAACTCGTACATAAGAAGCCGATCAATGAGTTAGCGGTAAGAGGAAAAAATTACCGACGATTACGTTACTTCCTAATGCGAAATTTGAGCGCAGCAAATAAGCTGTTTCACCTTTTCGATAGATTGAGGCAAAGAAATCGAGCAACACATGTATGCGCTATCACAGAATTTTTTTTTTATATTTCCCGTACTCCTGGATCATCTCGACGGCGGCGACGGTAAGCTTCTGCTTCGGCGGCACGCACCTCTGGATTCTGACGGCGACGGCGCTGGGCCTCTGCTCTGGCAGCTCGTTTAGCAGCAGCAGCAGCAGCAGCAGACGGAGGACTTCCATCGGTCGTCTCGCTCATGGCCCAGAAAGAACTGGCAGATAATTTCGCAGTGGCGAACGGCAGCGGCAATTTCGGCTCGGGCGGTGCACATATACAGATCCGCCGCCACCGATCTGGCTCTCTGATTGCCACCGCACAGGGCGAACGGCAGCGGCAATTTCGGCTCGGGCGGTGCACATATACAGATCCGCCGCCACCGATCTGGCTCTCTGATTGCCACCGCACAGGGGTTGCATTGGAGGAGGAGCGAAGAAAGGAATTAAGTTCGAGCCGGCGCTTTGACAACCGGAGACTCGCAGGAAGAGGGGGGAGGGGGGCGGCGTGTACACCCAGCGGCAAACGATGGGGGCAGAAGCGCGCGCAGCAAGCGGACAACACGATAAAGGGAGGAGGGAAGAGATAGCAGCGACTGACTGATGCCGCTGACGCCGATAGTGAGTCAACCCCAGCTGCGGAGTTGGTTTCAGGGACAACGCCGCCGATGCCGACACAAACAATATGATACCCTCGCTTCCGCAGCGCTAAGAACCAGGTCTAGCCGTGGGAAGGTGGTCACGTATTCGTCGACGTGCCGGGGCCTACGTGAAATAACCGGCGCGTCGGCAACTGAAGAGCACCCTATCCGCCACACAAGAACAGGGGGGGGGGACCCTTTCCTCCTCTTTCTGCATGGCGGCGACGGTGTTCTATGCAGTCACGTTATCTTGACTCTCTAGCGGCGTCAGCGGCATCCAGCGGTATCAGTCGGTCGCTGCTAGCGCTGGGGGGATGAAAGGGGGGCGTAGCTGGTTACGAGGCCGACGACAACGCCGACGACGACGCGAAACCGAGAACGCCAAAGAGCTGCGCTCTAAAATAGAGGAATTCCAGATCAAGCTACAGAACAGGTATTCGGCTTTAATTCAGGAAGAAGACCTTAGTGTTGAAGCAATGAAAGACAATCTTGTGGGCATTATTAAGGAGTGTGCAATGGAAGTCGGTGGTAACTCCGTTAGACAGGATACCAGTAAGCTATCGCAGGAGACGAAAGATCTGATCAAGAAACGCCAATGTATGAAAGCCTCTAACCCTACAGCTAGAATAGAACTGGCAGAACTTTCGAAGTTAATCAACAAGCGTAAGACAGCTGACATAAGGATGTATAATATGTATAGAATTGAAGATGCTCTCAGGAACGGAGGAAGCCTAAAAGCAGTGAAGACGAAACAAGGAATTGGCAAGAATCAGATGTATGCGTTAAGGGACAAAGCCGGCAATATCATTACTAATATGGATGAGATAGTTGAAGTGACTGAGGAGTTCTATAGAGATTTATACAGTACAAGTGGCACCCACTACGATAATGGAAGAGAGAATAATCTGCAGGAATTCGAAATCCCACAGGTAATGCCGGAAGAAGTAAAGAAAGTTTTGGGAGCTATGCAAAGGGGGAAGGCAGCTGGGGAGGATCAGGTAACAGCAGATTTGTTGAAGGATGGTGGGCAGATTGTTCTAGAGAAACTGGCCACCCTGTATACGCAATGCCTCATGACTTCGAGCATACCGGAATCTTGGAAGAACGCTAACATAATCCTATTCCATAACGAAGGGGACGCCAAAGACTTGAAAAATTATAGACCGATCAGCTTACTGTCAGTTGCCTACAAACTATTTACTAAGGCAATCGCAAATAGAATCAGGAACACCTTAGACTTCTGTCAAGCAAAGGACCAGGCAGGATTCCGTAAAGGCTACTCAACAATAGACCACATTCACATTATCAATCAGGTGACAGAGAAATGGGCGGAATATAACCAACCCTGATTTAAAATAGCAAGGCAAACGGTTAGTCTGTACTTTTGAACTAGCCAAGCATAACAGTTTGCAGTTTTTAGATCTTGATATAACCCTTACTGAGGAAGGTTCCTGCTGAATGCACCGACCACGTGCTATCAAGGAATTGTTGAAGTATGAGACTACGCACTCCAAGACTATTAAACGCGCAATTGCCACTATGTGCCTCGAATCCGCCCTGAAAAAATAGTGCTGCCATAAGGCACAAGCAAGATTTGACGAACAGATCTTGAAGTTGAGGAAGGCTGGCTTTCCTTGCTTGGTGTTAAGCGCAGTTTCGGAGGCGTTATTGAAAAAGGTGAAAAAAGAAAGAAAAACAAGTCAAACAGTCGAAAAGAAAGCTAAACCAGTGGTGATACCATATACTCATAAAGTGGCGCATAGTCTTAAACACGTCGCCGTGAAATACAAAATCCCTGTGGCTTTTTCCGCGCCCCGAAAACTTGCTACTTTGTGCCACTTGATTGGCTCGGATGACTCTAAGAAAGTAGGGTGCTCTATTGAACATATGAACCCTTTTGTTAAGTGCGAATAAGGGGTCGTATTCCGCATACCGCTGAAGTGTTGGAAAGAGTATATCGGGCAAACTGGCCGATGTATTAATGAACGCCTGCGGGAACAGACGCTTTCATTGAAAAATGCATATGGTTCAACCTTGCCGCTTCATTACAAGGCCTGCGGGAAAGAGATTAAACAAGTATGTGAAGCAAGGCTTCATGACACAACAATCATGTTTAAAAGTAAATATTTTGTGGCGCGTGAATTGTTGGAGGCCAACCAGATTAAGAAAAGGGGGGACGCCTGTGTCAGCCCCCGTCTTTGAATATTTACATGAATGAAAGCATGTTTTTAGACAAGTTTTAGATTTAGATTAAACGTGATTTCCTTCATATTTATCTTCAGTGTTCTCGCACGTACGCATTCACATAGTCAGTGTTCCTCTTTTTTCATTCCCCTCTCCTCATGGCTATAGAATCAGCCACCTTTGACTTCAATAAACAGTTGCAAGTAGCGCCTTGTCCTGTCTGTATTCCTTCCTATGTGCCGTCATTATTGGCGCTTCATCTATAGAAAGCTATGCACCAACAAGCCCCACAGCGTGTTTTACGACAATGTCGATCATCATGCTATGCTGGACGCCTTAGAAGCTGTAAGTAAAGCTCTTTCTTGGGCTAGTCGGTTCATGCTTGAATCAGTAAAGGCACGGCGCAAAAGACCAGGACTGAAGAAGGACACAAATGACAGGACCCGCGCCACTCACAACTAAGTTTATTTCCGCAACAAGCCTGCCTTATCTAGGTCAATCACGCCGAATCACATACGATGCGTTACAAGTAAGTACAGCAATCCATCGACCACTCAGCAATCATATCTGACACAAAACATCAAATGAGCAAACAAGAACCACACGTGGAGCAGCACGAGAAGCAATTCATCGAGCACAGTCTTTACCAAGCCAACGGGGAGAAAAAACTAGACATAAAAAGTACCGTCTACGCTTCTAAGGCTCAGTCAGTGACAAAACCCGCACGACTATGGGAATAATGACCAACAAATAACACGCAAAAACATGAAGAAAGGGCGTCTAAGTACAGCGTCTGCGTCAAAACTAAAATCTCTAAGTCACTCACCTAAAAAATTGATAAAACGTATGACCGCGCGAAAGGTGAGCTACGTGACAAACAATGAAATGGACAGAACAGTTGAACGATAAAGGGTCTAAAGAACAGCGTCTGCGTCAAAACGAAAATGAAGGTGACAAAACCTGTAAGAGCCACTAGAAAATCGTCAACAAAATAAAAACTAGATAAATAAAAGGAAGACAGACGGAAAAGACCTAAATGGGATCACTCTACCATGAGGCCTAAATGAAACCTTATAAAAAAGTAGTCTCCTTGTCACTAAGCACAATGGACTGCCTGTTGACGCATTTGTTTCCCTCTTTCTTCATGAAATAGGCTTCCAGAATTTCCCGATCAAACCTGTCTTTTCCAAACTTCAAAAATTTAGTTTTGTCGAACTGAGAGCGGCAATTAGTGCAATCTCTGCAATGTTCTGCTAGGAATCTCCCTTCATTGTTGCGCAGATTACGACAATGTTCCATTGCACGCTCATTGAAACATCGACCTGTTTGTTCGATATAGCTTAGAGAGATTTGGCACACGACACGTGTCCTGCATTCAGTGAACTACTGATGCAGAATTGAACAAGCCGGGCGTTTCTCTCGGTTCATGGCACAAATCTTAGACAATTTGCAAGGTTCCCAGAAGACAACCTGAACATTATGCCTGCTAGCCACTATCTTAATGTTGTGGGATACCTTATGAAGGTACGAAATTACCGCAACAGAACTGCGTGAAACTGGCTCCCTGATAAGAGGCGGGTGCTTTAGTTTTTGGCGCATCGTTTCGCAGACAGCTGAAATCACACATGGCGGGAAGCCTGCCTGTTGTACTCATTGCAATTGAGCGCTAAAGCTGCTCGGCACAAAATGGAAACAAGACTTAGTTAAAGCAGTTTGCAGAGAACTGGTAGCAATTGCACGCTTTACAATCTTGGAATGGGCGCTCTCAAAAGATAGCAGGCCTTTCAAAGAACGCCTTCCTTTGGAAACACTGGCCTGATATCCAAAAACTGGAGTTGACCCCTGTTCGGAACTTCCTTGGTAAACCTGAGACACTGGCTGTGTTTCGGGAAGACAGTCATGATTCTCTCAATGGTAGAATCTAATTCGTGCTCAGGGACATCTTTCAAAATGACCAAGAAATCATCAACATATCTGCAAATTGACACTACATGAGGATCCCGAAGATTATTCCTGGTCTCAGCTCCTGCAACAGAAAGAAAGATATCTCAAAGGACCGGAGCTACAGAAGAACCGATGCATATCCCTTTCTTCTGCACATCAAACTTTCCTTCAAACAAAATGGCGGTTGAGTTCACCGAAGAAATCATTTGGGAGGGAATGGCCGAATACAGCACCAGGGAGGCCAATTCCTGTTCTGGTGAGGGGCGTCTTGTTGAAGCTTAATGGGTCTTCCCAATATATTTCTAATTCATTAAAATGCAGTACACTTTCTTTGTTATAAGTCTTTCCTGATTAACATTTTGCAGATAAGCCTTCTTTCGTAGTGAGCAGATAAGTGGCGCTGCCTTAGGCTTCATTTTCGATGAGTTGGCTTGGCTCGTCTATCCACAGAACAACGACGACAGGTGTCAGCTAGCCATGACGTTGGCGTGTACGTAGGGAAAAACGCAGTACAAATATAAGAAATGTCTGTACAACAACGTGAGTTTATTGCATCGGCTTCTCATTTTGAAATGTGGTTGAAAAGGTCAAAACATGTAGGCTGTTAACCCCAGTTACAATCACTCGTGTGATTAGGGCGGGCTATCGACATTGCTCCAACTTCTCGGCGTTGCTGGAGTTGGGACTCATACTTTTTTAGAGACTGCTCAGATCGAAAAATTCAGCTAAATATCTACACGCTTTTGAAATAACCACTGCAGATGTAAAAACTACTGAGGGTGAGCTTTGCCTTGCGCCGTAAGAAATTAGGTCCTTGGAAATCGGTTGTCAGTGGCTTTAAATCCGTTGGTCCTAATGCTTTAATGGCTGCTGTTTGTTCTACGAGCAGAAAAAATCCTGTATTCTTTGATATTGAGGCGCAAACCTTGTAAAACGCGCGTCAGTACCTTTTTCATGCATATTTTACATCCTAAGCAATTCAAGCGCAATAACGTTTGAGTACAGCATAGAGAGCCTTTGACTCGCAGCAATAAGACTGAATTTGTAATGAACCGTAAGAAGCATGAACGAGCCGTGCAGGTTCTCATAGAGACAAGTGTAGCGGTCAGAATATTTTTGCTGGATTCAATGAATAAATCAATTTCTATTCAATTTCAATCCAGAAGTGAAGCCACAAACGCTGGAAAGAACACGAGAGTAAGATTTTTAGGGCACTGATATGAACTGATTATCCCACGATAAAATCACAACTTGCCTAGCTGACCATTGTACTCATATTCTAGAACCATGTTCGAAGCGTGTGCGCAATTAGAGAAAAATATCAACGAAAATAAATTGCATTGAATAAATATTTCACCTAAGCGCTCCTAGGTATGCGACCAAGAAGATCAAAGTTTAAATGGAGCATCAAAAGACCATTGGAAGTAACAACAACGTTTTCATTCTCAAAAAGAGATGCTAGGGGCACACATTTCAGCTGCTAGACCTTGGCGTATGCAAAACTTTTCTTGCGCACGGTGAATATGTCTGCAGTAAAATTTCAACTGCTTTGGGGCCGATGTTAATTCAAATGGGTGCTTACCGAGATGCTGGCGATGCAAGCCATGTTTCGACTGTCTAAATGCGGTGTGAGGGCCTACGATGGAAAAAAAAAGTTAAATATTCATGTAGTTTGCCCTTTTCTGGTAGAGACCCGTCTCCCTAAGCAAGAGAAATCCCCTGCTTTCAGTTGCAACGAAGTGTGAATGTCACTTCGTGTGGCACATAGACAGTTTTCCTTCTTTTTTTTCTCACACGAGGCAGGAAGAGCAACGTTCATTATAGGAGAGAAAGCTGTCTCTACCACCTTTCTTTTTGTTTTCACGCTCTATTTTTTTTATGCGCGACCTACAGATTCCCTTGCGTTGATATTAGGGTGGAATTCTGGGTAATACGGGTGATACGCGGTGCGTTTTTTATCCATTATAGATGATGCGAGACGGAACTTATCCAACTTACAATCTTTCTACTGTATTTATGAGCGTGATCAACCAGGATGAGGATTGAAAATGTAAGCCTAAGCGGAGGCGGAGGCTTTTTGGGGTTCAGGGGAAAGCCTTAGATGGGGGGGGGGGGCTCATGGTTAAAAAAATAACAGTCCTGCGTTATGGCTCCTTAATTCAATTGCATCAGAATTCAATGGCACCAAAATTGGGATCGAACCCTCGACCTTTGGTGGCAGTCATGCGTACAACCATCCGTATTAATTAGGGTGAAGTCAATAAGGGCACAGGTAGTTGATGTAGAGTTAATTAAGACATTTGAATCTACTACTCTCGGTGGGAGTCGAAGCCTCCACCTTTGGTAGGAGTGGAACCCACGACCTATGGTGTTAATTAAGGCGAAGTTAATTAACACACAGTTAAGACACTCGAACCCACAACATTTCGTGGGAGAAAACAAGTAATATGTGGTAGCAACGCATTCGAATGACAATGTCAATCATTTATTGAACGTTTCGTGGGGGCGTAAGCTTTCGCTTTCACACGTCCTACTTTATTTATTATTTATATATTTATTAGTTACCTGCATCGCCCCGTAGGGCATTACAGCAGGGAGGTTACAAACTTGATGAATACATGAACACGTTATTTGAACGCGTGGAAAGAAGCATCATTTTCTGCGATGTATAGAATGCTCGATGGCAAACTGTTCTAATCTCGAACAGTTCTAACAGAAAAAAGAAGAAATCACGGAATACGTCACCCCTACAAGAAAATTTCCTGACCTTCAAACAGTGGTCAAGTCGCGTAGATATACAGTGTGGTGCCCGGATATATTGCTCGCGGTTTATACCTGTTTTAGAATAATAAATATCGTGGAAAAATTTTAATCTGATATGGCTTCTACGATCCTTCAGCTCTTGCCGTTTAGTTTAAGCTTGCTTTCTGTCATGCTAAGCTGCCGGCTATAGTTACCAAGAACAAATCTAACAACCCTATTCTGAATTTTATCTAATTTATTTATAAGCTCAGATGTGTGTGGCTCCCAACAAACACAACCATATTCAAGTACTGAACGTACGCCCGTGAGCAAAAGTATACGGACCACGGGAGCGCGTGCCAAACTGCATCGACGCGCCGTCTACCGACGCGGTGCCTGCTGTCGAGAGGGCCGCTAGAGCAGCGGTGCGCAAGCGCGTCCCATCATATCTGCGGGCCAGACATGTAGCCTTGCCTGACGTGGCTACGGTGCTCGTAGACTAAACGTCCACTGGGCGTCGTTTTCTCTGCTCCGTCGCGTAAGGGCCATTGTTTTACGCAGCGGCTGGGCTGGCACGCGCGTCCGCCGAGCTTCGTTTTCATTCTTTTTTGGGGGTGATTATCGCGCGCCGCACTGCGTTCCCTGACGCCTTCAGATGACTCGCGCAAAATGCCTTTCTGCGGCGTTGTATTATCTCGAACTGTTCCAATGTTTGCTGTCGGGTTCTCCTCACGGCATCGCGTTAAGAGCGGATACCACGGCACCTCCGAGGCGTCATCGCCGCCTATGGAAAATTAACAGCGTAGTGAACTCATGCATACAGTAATGAAAATTATAATCTCCGAAAATAACAGCAGCACGTTGGCTTGTCCTAAGTGCCCTCAAGACCGGAGTCTGTCGGTGGTCAACCCGACCAGTGATTCAGGTCCGTCACCCCGACCCGATTCGCAAGGGGGCAATTGCAATTGGAACTTCACGGCTGCGTGCACCACACAGCTGCACCTGATTTTATATTCTCGCGAATGTGTCAGCGTTGCCGCAGCTGCCTGTAGTGGCACCCTCGTGTGCATTTCTTGTTCAAGCCTTGTTGAAGGGTTTGAAGAAATGAAGGCTGCACGGTGCCGCTAATTTCTCCTTTTAGCACCCTGCTGCTTGCGGAGCAGAGTAGCGTCAGCAACTCAGTTCTATATACTCCTTAAGGCGACGGCGGACACCAATTGCAATACCTTGCTTCTACCTGCGGCAGCAAACATTGGAACAGTTATTATTAATAACAGTGCTGTTATTAGCATTTCTTGTTGAAATCAAGAAATGCTAATAACAGCATCGATAATGCTGGAGGCAACGTTTGGTTGGTTTTTTTCTCAAAGCCGTATGAACGGGGTATACCGATGTAAAGGGAGCTTTGAGGCGAGTTCTATACTCAAGACAATTTTTCTGCCACATGATCAGATGCTTTACTTCGTGCGTCTGATCTAGTATTGCTTGTGACACATCCCTGTGTGTGTGGCTTATTAAGCGAGAACCTTAGACCTCTGTTTCAAGGTCCCGTTGTGAGCTACAGAAAATATCGCGTGACCGAAGGAAGGCTGGAAGCGAACCAAAGCATGTGCAACCGCGTATGAGATATGATTAATTATTAGCAAAGTAATGATTGATTAGTGATTGGGTTAAGATTAATTCGGCTGTATTAAGGAGGATTAATGCGGATTAAAGTCGATGAAAATGCACTAGGTTGAATCAAGGTGGATTAAGGTGCAGAAAGGAGGACTAGGTTGGATTAAGGTCGATAAAGGTGGCGTAGGGTGGATGAAGGTGCATTAAGGACGATTATAGAGGATTAGGGTGGATTAAAGTGCATGAAGAAGGACTGAGGTTCATTAAGGAGGATTATGGTGGGCTAGAATGAATTAAAGTGAATGAAGGTGGATTAAGGAGGATTAGGGTGGACTAAGGTAGATTAACGTGGATTCGGGTGGATTAATGTGAATTAAGGACGATTATAGTGGATTAATGTGAATGAGAAAGCATTACGGTTGATTAAGGAGGATTGAAGTACATTAAGGGGGGTCAGGGTAGATTAAGGTCGACGAAGGTGGATTAGGGTGCATTAAGGAGGACTTTCGTGGATAATGGTGGATTAAAGTGAATGAAGGAAGATTAAGGTCGATGAATGTGGATTCGGTGGATTAATGCGCATGAGGAGGATTATGGTAGACTAATCGGTCTTAATACTCAATGAACCCTAATTCACCTTACTCCACCCTAATCCACCTTAATGCCCTTTCATCCACCTTAATCCAGCTTAATACTCCCAATCCACCTTAATACAACCTAATCAACCTACATCGCCCCTAATGCAGCTTAGCCTACCCTATACAGTCTTAATCCTCATTTATCAACCCTAATCCATCATAATCCTTCTTCATCCTCCTTAATCCTCATTCATGCACCTTAATCCAGCTTAATAATCCCAACCTACCTTAATACACCCTAATCCAACTCTATCAAACCTAATCCAGCTGCATGGTCCCTAATCCATCCTAATCGGTCTTAATCGTCCTTTATCAACCCTAATTCACCTTAATCCACATTAGTCGACCTTAATCTTTCTTTATCCACCTTAATCCTACCTAATCTTTGTTCATGCACCCTAATTAGTCTTAATACCCTTTCATCAACCCTCCACCTTAATCAACCATAATCCGCCTTAATCCTCCTCCACCCGCCTTGATCTTTATTCATGCATCTTAATCCTTCTTAATGCACTCTAATCCAGCTTAATCTTCTTTAATACATTCTAGTCAACCTTAAGCCTCCCTAATCCACCTTATGTCAATCACTAATGATTCATTAATTAACTTGGGTAATTATTCTCTTATACAGGGGGGGACAGGCTTTGGGTCACCTCTGGCCTTCCTTATGTCACGGATACATCTAGTTTACAACGCGACTTTGAAACAGAGATCTAAAGGCTTTCGCCTTAAAACTTAAAAAAAATCTCAGTGCTAACTAGCTAACGCTCATCACCCGCAATAGCACGGGTATACTTGCCACTAATTTTTTCATGGCGCAAAGCAAAATCTATAATGCAGCACTTCCGGCTGAATAGCAGTTAGCGACGTGCGAGGTGATGGAGCCGCCCCAGAATATTAAGCATACTGAGGACAACCGCAAAAAAAAAAAAAAAAAAAAAAACGCTGCTGAGCAGGCCGGAAGAATGCAAAAAAAATTCAGCATTACGGGATGCTTTGCGACGAGCTATAAGAAAGACGCCTAAGCTCGCAAAAACGCTTTCTTTGTGGGAACAGAGTTATTTCGGCCAATGTCATGCAGCCACTGCGTCCTGAGCAAGCCGTCACGCTTTCTTTGTGGTATCATAAACACGGCATAACCATCTTCAAGCTTCTTACTGCAGTTATATGCCCAACAGCCCGTCATAGCGCTAGCACATAGAGCAGGAAATACAGCGGACAACGTTCGCTACGCTGAGCTAAAGCGCCGAGCCAGCCGTGCTCAAGAGGAAAAATGGCGCGAACGAAAAAGAAAAACACAAGCAAAACTCAAGATCCGCGCGTTTCCAAGGGCAACGGCAGGGAGACCAATCGTCGTGCAGAAAAACGGGGGTAAAACTGGCTGCCGCGGGGGAACGCACAAGGGGCGAGGAGGAAGCGAGGAGGTCGCGCGGCGGCGGCAGAGTTCAAAGAGTGTCGCTACTTTCAAATTATCAAGGGACTTTAGTTTGGCACGCGCTCCCGTGGTCCGTATACTTTTGCTCACGGGTGTACATGACGGAAATACAACTGCGTCATTAAGCTACTTGGCAAACGACTAAAATTGCGCCGCAAGAATCACAAAACTGATGCTACCTTATTTCCAATATAGTTAACATCCTTTTTCCATCGCAAATCAGAAGTAAAAAACACACCTAGATATTTAAATTCCTTGCTTATTTTTAGAGTTGAACCATGAATTCTATACCCATACGGATGATTAGCTCGTTTTCTTGTGAAGGTGACGTGAACAGTCCTATTTATATTTAATGATATAACCCAACGCACACACCCGTCTGCTATAGTGTTTAGGTCAACTTGCAGGATTTGTGAATGGGAAATGGCATCTGCGACTCTATAAACAACACAATCATCGGCAAACATCCAGAATGAAGACTGTATACCAGCTGAAATATTGTCACGTGGTGGTGACGTTGAAGAACACAGTAGCAATACTGTGAAAGACAAAACTAACTTTTATTAGGCGCACCTGTGCCCACAAGAAAAGGCTACACTTATAGCACAACGATAGCGGCGAACACGGTCGGCGATCGTCGAAAAATCTGATCAGCGGGTCAAGCGCGTCGGCTTTTATACAGTAGTCGTCGAATGTTCCAGACTAATCGTTGGGACCCGCGTGCCTTCCACAAAGTTCTACACCATTCGCGTCAGGCGATGAAATCAGATAACATAAGGTTCGGCGACAACAGACAGTGGATAGAAGTATCGATAACTTTCCAGAAACTTCGGATACATGCAGGCGCGTCCCGCGCTGTGCGATAAGATTTGTTAGGCGGCGAAACGTGGTCGCCCGATAAAGATAAGTACACGTGTCAATACCCCCCTTTTAAAGAGCATCGACCCGATTCTGCAAACAAACGAAGAGAAACGCACTCGTAGCAAAGAAAACAACAAAATAAGGAAGTTCGTCAGCGTCCGTAAAAGGGTTTAAAGGGAAGCTGAAAGGTTTTCCAGAAGAAATGAGTGAACATCTGTACATGATGGTTTTCAACCCTTCGAATTCGAATATCGTATCGAAATTGAGCTAAAGAAAGCGCAAATATATTTTATTTCGACGAAAAGTGCAGCAGCGGACACGCCCAGCTCGCGCGTCTTGTTTCCGCCTGTGATTGGTCGGGCGCCTCGTGACGACAACACTAGTGTTCGTCCGAACCGACCACTGCCTCTACACATGAAGCGCGATGCCAGGTAGTTTGGTGCTGTTTTTCTGAGACGGTAATGGAAAATTTAGAGAGACTGCGTTTTTCTGAGGAGTTCGGCGTTACTCCCTACATGTACGAGCCGATCGCGAAGAGCCGGCCTCTCGTAGAAGCAAACGATGCTGTTGCGAGCAGTGCTTTCGACGCGAACGAAAGCGAAGTCTTGGGGTCTCCTCATGTTGGAAATGCGCTTTGGTGAGCATGTTTTTTGCAAAGCGATCTAGTGATCTCGCCGATCTTTCGCCGATCTAGTGAGCTCGTTTCCGGTCAAACAACTGTAGTGTTGTGTTCCTGCACGCCTCCTCGTGGAACGTAAGCGGGGATGCGATCGTCGGCATTTGTGCGCTGTCCAAAGCTGTCGGCAATCTACAAAGACGGTTTAAACGCGTGAACTACGTGAGACGGTCGGTTTCTCGCTGTGCGCGAGAGAAGGGGGGGGCGTAGCGTCCTGGCGTGCGCCGGCTTACCAGCACATGCAAACTCGACATTTGCACTGCGTTATGGTAGCTGCATGCAGGCTGTTTTACAACACACGTGCAAATAGAAAATTCGCGGCGCTTTGCGACGAAACCTGCGTCAAGGGCGAGAGATAAACATGCACCTTCCGTTCAGCGTGCTAACACGAAGGAGCTCGCAGTAAATCAAAATCCAGCTTTGGGCGAGTTCGTGTATTCATAAGGCCTTCCAACACTAGTTATCATCAGTCAGTCCGCACTCGTGCCGTCTTTGTTTTCGTTGCTCCGATCTTTCCGCGCTGCGTTTAGAAAGCATGCTAGTGGCAAGTAATCCTCTCTCATTCTGTGGCGATATACAGCAACTGCGCAGGCCGAATTGCAAGGCTGGCCGTATACTACCACTCTACATACACGCAGACGCACCAACAAAGGAATGCAGGGTCGATCGAAGCACATTACGATGGCACGCACGCAGAAACAAGCCCGGTCAGGCACGGTCTCGGAGGCTGCGAAGGAACGGAACACTAGTGTTGACGTCACAACACCGCGGTTTCCGGTCTCCGCTCGCATCGTCAGCAGCAGCGCGCCGCATTCGACGGGGGGCGGAGCTACAGCGCAGTTTTAACTGACGGTTACGTCGCTACTAATTAAAAAAAAAACCTCCGAATTCGACCTACATGGTTTATAATGTTCCCGCATCCGTATATGAGCGTCTTATTCAATTCGACAGACTCTTCAGCTTCCCTTTAAGGCGCACCACGTGGACCACTTCAGATCGTACGCGGCGCCGCTGTGAATGCGAAATGCCGTTTGGCACGACCTCATAGTCCAGCGCGCCAATACGTCGGATGACCTTGTAGGGTCCGAAATAGCGCCGCAATAGTTTCTCACTCAGTCCCCGTCGGCGTATCGGGGTCCATACCAAAACACGGTCGCCGGGCTGGTGCTCGACGAAGCGTCGTCGAAGGTTGTAGTGTCGGCTGTCGGTCCTCTGCTGGTTCTTGATCCGTAGGCGGGCGAGCTATCGAGCTTCTTCGGCGCGCTAGAGATAGGTAGCGACGTCAGGATTTTCCTCGTCAGTGTCGTGCGGCAGCATGGCGTCGAGCGTCGTCGTCTGGTTGCTACGGTAAACCAGCTTAAATGGCATGATCTGTGTTGTTTCTTGCACCGCCGTGTTGTAAGCGAATGTTACGTACGGCAGGACCGCATCCCACGTCTTGTGCTCGACGTCGACGTACATTGCTAGCATGTCAGCGAGGGTCGTGTTCAGGCGCTCCGTGACACCATTCGTCTGCGGATGGTAGGCAGTTGTCCTCCTGTGACTTGTCTGGCTGTATTGCAGAATGGCTTGCGTGAGCTCTGCTGTAAAAGCCGTTCCTCTGTCGGTGATGAGGACTTCTGGAGCACCACGTCGTAGCAGGATGTTCTCGACGAAAATTTTCGTCACTTCGGCTGCGCTGCCTTTCGGTAGAGCTTTAGTTTCAGCGAAGCGGGGGAGATAGTCCGTCGCCACGACGATCCACTTATTTCCGGAAGTTGATGTCGGAAACGTTCCCAACAAGTCCATCCAGATCTGCTGAAAAGGTCGCGAAGGAGGCTTTATCGGGTGTAGTAATCCAGCTAGCTTCTTCGGTGTTGTCTTGCGTCGCTGACAGTCTCGGCATGTCTTGACGTAACGGGCGACATCGGCGGTTAGGTGCGGCCAATAATACCTTTCTTGTATCCTCGATAGCGTCCAGGAGAAACCGAGGTGCGAAGCGGTCAGATCGTCATGTAGGGCGTGCAGTACTTCTGGACGCAGCGCCGACGGAACAACAAGAAGGTAGTTGGTGCAGACTGGTGAGAAGTTCTTCACGAGTATGTTGTTTTGAAGCGTGAACGAAGACAATCCACGCTTAAATTCCCTAGGGACAACGTCGGTGTGCCCTTCCAGATACTCGACTAGGGCTTTGAGCTCCAGGTCTCCTCGTTACTGTTCGGCGAAGCCTCCCGACGCTTATTATTCCAAGGAAGGCGTCGTCATCCTCGTCATCTTGCGGCGGTGGGTCAGTGGGGGCGCGTGATAGGCAATCGGCATGTGAGTGTTTTCGTCCGGACTTGTATGTTACAGTGATGTCGTATTCTTGTAGTCTGAGGCTCCACCATGCCAGCCATCCTGAAGGATCCTTTAAGTTAGCTAGCCAACACAACGCGTGATGGTCACTGACCTCTGTGAATGACCTGCCATATAGGTAAGGGCGAAATTTCGCTGTAGCCCAAACGATGGCGAGGCATTCCGTTTCGGTTGTAGAATAATTGCCTTCCGCTTTTGATTACGACCGGCTAGCGTAAGCTATCACGTGTTCATGTCCATCTTTTCTCTGAACTAGGACGGCACCGAGGCCTAGGCTGCTGGCGTCAGTGTGGATTTCGGTATCGGCGTGCTCGTCGAAGTGCGCAAGTACGAGCGGCGACTGCATGCGTCGTTTGAGTTCTTGAAATGCGTCGGCCTGCGGCGTTTCCCACTTGAACTCGACGTGACATTTAGTTAGCTCTGTCAGCGGCTCAGCGATGCGTGAAAAGTCCTTGACAAATCGCCCGTAGTAGGCACACATGCCAAGCAATCTACGCACTGCTTTCTTGTCGATGGGCTGTGGGAACTTTGCAATGGCAGCTGTCTTCTGCGGGTCGGGGCGGACTCCAGACTTGCTGATGACGCGGCCAAGGAACAGAAGCTCATGGTAAGCGAAGCGGCATTTTTCTGGCTTCAGAGTAAGCCCTGATGACTCGATGGCCTCTAGTACTGTTGCAAGCCGCCTAAGGTGATCGTCGAAATTTCCGGCGAAGACAATGACTCATCCAAGTAAACGAGACAGGTCTGCCACTTCAATCCTGCTAAAGCCATGTCCATGACGCGTTGGAACGTTGCAGGCGCCGAGCACAGTCCAAATGGCATTACCTTTAACTCGTAGAGGCCGTCTGGGGTGATGAAGGCGGTCTTTTCGCGATTTCTTTCGTCGACTTCTATTTGCCAATAGCCAGACTTCAGGTGCATCGACGAGAAGTATTTAGCGTTGCAGAGCCGATCCAATGTGTCGTCTATCCGTGGGAGGGGGTTTACGTCCTTCTTCGTGATCTTGTTCAGACGACGATAATCGACGAAGAAACGTAGGGTTCCGTCCTTTTTCTTTACCAGGACAACAGGGGATGCCCACGGGCTTTTCGCCGGCTGGCTGATGTCGTCGCGCAGAATTTCGTCGATTTGTTCTTTTATAGCTTCACGTTCTCGCGGCGAAACTCGGTAAGGGCTCTGGCGAAGTGGTCGAGCGCACTCCTCGGTGATTATGCGAAGCTTGGCGACCTGTGTTTGTCGAATCCTCGATGACGTCGAAAAGCAGCGTTTGTATCGTCGGAGCAGACTTCTGAGCTGATGTTGCTTAATCACGGGGAGACTGGAATTAATGTCGTAGTCTGGTTTGGGAACCATGGTCGTCGGGGAAGATGCGGCGGAATCCGAGAGAACAAATGCATTACTGGTTTCCAGAACTTCCTCGATGTACGCGATCGTCGTGCCCTTGTTCATGTGCTTGAACTCCTGGCTGACATTTGTCAGCACCATTTCAGTCTTTCCTCCATGCAGTCGAGAGATGCCTCTTGCGACGCAAATTTCACGGTCTAGCAGTAGGCGTTGGTCGCCTTTGATGACGCTTTCTACGTCAGCGGGTGTTTCGGTGCCTTCCGAATTAACAATGCTGAAGCGAGGCGGGATGCTCATTTCATCTTCGAGCACACTCAAGGCGTGGTGACTACGAGGGCTCTCCTGCGGTGTGGCTTTATCTTCCGACAGCGTTATTGACTTCGACTTCAGGTCGATGATTGCGCCGTGTTGGTTCAGGAGGTTCATACCGAGAATGACGTCTCGTGAACACTGTTGGAGGTTAACGAAGGTGGCAGGGTAAGTCCCGTCAAGAATGGTTATTCTGGCCGTGCAGATTGCAGTCAACGTTATGAGGTGTCCTCCAGCGGTACGAATTTGAGGGTCTTCCCATGCGGTCTTAACTTTCTTCAGCTGGGCGGCAATGTGTCCACTGAATTCGGAGTAATCAGCCCCTCTGTCCACTGAGGCGGTAACTCCGTGGCCGTCGAGAAGCACTTCGAGGTCGGTGGTTCGTTGTCTAGCGTTGCAGTTAGGTCTTGGCGTGGGATCATGGCTGCGTCGTGTTGAACTGAAGTTGGAACGGCACGTCGTCAAGTCGTCTTTC
Organism: Dermacentor variabilis; assembly: GCF_050947875.1. Classification (NCBI taxonomy): domain Eukaryota; kingdom Metazoa; phylum Arthropoda; class Arachnida; order Ixodida; family Ixodidae; genus Dermacentor; species Dermacentor variabilis. The sequence goes on from NC_134576.1 coordinate 2,734,376, forward strand.
GTCTGTGTATTCTTTGCTTCCACACTTCGGGACGGTGGCATGTCGGTATGTCGTCGAGGTAGTTTCTTCGGCATCTTCGTCGGCGGCAGAGGACCTTCGTCACTTCGACGAACAGCAACCGCACCTCCATCGGTTGCTGCTTTTAGTTTTCTGGATACGGGCTCGCTGACCAGCCCCGGACTGGGCCAGTGTATGGGCGGCGCTCGGCGACAGGTAACGGCCTGGTGACGGCGAACGGGGCTTCGTCGAGAGTTGCACTGAGTGGCGGCTAGGTAATCGGCGATGTCACGTGGGCGCTCCCCAAGCTGTGGACGCGGCGCGTTGACGGCAAACCCTCTCAGTCCCTAGTCGCGGTATGGGCATCGGCGGTACACATGGTCGGCTACGCCGCAGTGGTAGCAGAGGGTCAGGCGCGCGCCAAACGTCTGTCTTCCTCGCGTAGCTGCGCTGGGCGACCGGTGGGCGTGCTGGCGGCTGCAGTGGTGGTCGACGGAATTGCGGCGTTACATGGCCCTTCCACGGTCGTGGAGGGGGACGTTGATGGCGGGCGACGGCGGCGTAGGTCATTGCTTTTGGCTGGGGCTGCGATGATTGTAGTTGTACTTCGGGAACTCCGAGCGATCGCTGAACTCCATCTTTCACGATGTCGGCGATCGAGGACATTTGAGGCTGCGACGAAGGCAGGAAGGCAGGACATTGTAGCTGAACCTCGGGAACTCCGAGCGATCGCTGAACCTCATCTTTCACAATGTCGGCGGTCAAGGCCATTTGAGGCTGCGACGAAGGCAGGACCTTGCGCAGTTCTTCGCGCACAATGACCGTGATGGTCTCTTGCAGATCAACGGAGCCCAGCGTTTGGATGGCGCACTGAGGCGTGAGCACATGGCGGTTATATTGCCTAGTGCGCATTTCCAGAGTTTTCTCAATCGTCGTAGCCTCTGTCAGGAACTTAGCTACGGTCTTCGGTGGGCTACGAATAAGTCCGGCGAAAAGTTCTTGCTTGACGCCCCGCATCAGGAAGCGGACATTTTCTCCTCCGACATTTCCGGGTCGGCGTGCCGGAAAAGACGGGCCATCTCCTCCGTGAAGATCGCGATCGTCTCATTTGGCAGCTGCGCTCTGGTTTCTAGTAGAACTTGGGCTCTCTCTTTTCGCATCACGCTTGTAAATGCTTGCAAGAAGCCGCTTCGAAACAGGTCCTACGTCGTTAAAGTGGCTTCTCGATTCTCAAACCATGTCAGGGCAGCGTCTTCCAATGCGAAGAAGACATGTCGCAGTTTGTCGTCGCTGTTGCAGCTGTTAAATGCAGCGACCCTCTCATACATCTCGAGCTAGGTTTCGGATGTTGAACCGCGGAACGTCGGAGGTTCCCTGGGCTGCTGCAGGACGATTTGGGATGCTGGGGCTGCCATTGGGGTAGCCTTGGCGACAATCTTCTTGGTCTTCTCAAGTAGAAGTCCGTGTTCCGGGAGCAGCTGTTGAAGACGGCGGCTTGCTCGATGCTCTGGGACTACGTCGGTGTTCTCTTTGCGGTCCGGGCTTGGATCACGGCTTGTGGGGGGCGTTTGGTCATCATCATCATCATCAGCCTGGTTACGCCCACTGCAGGGCAAAGGCCTCTCCCATACTTCTCCAACTACCCCGGTCATGTACTAATTGTGGCCATGTTGTCCCTGCAAACTTCTTGATCTCATCCGCCCACCTAACTTTCTGCCGCCCTCTGCTACGCTTCCCTTCCGTTGGAATCCATTCCGTAACTCTTAATGACCATCGGTTATCTTCTCTCCTCATTACATGTCCTGCCCATGCCCATTTCTTTTTCTTTATTTCAACTAAGATATCATTAACTCGCGTTTGTTTCCTGACGCAATCTGCTCGTTTCTTATCCCTTAACGTTACACCCACCATTCTTCTTTCCATAGCTCGTTGCGTCGTCCTCAATTTGAGTAGAACTCTTTTCGTAAGCCTCCACGTTTTTGCCCCGTAGGTGAGTACTGGTAAGACACAGCTATTATACACTTTTCTCTTGAGGGATAATGGCAACCTGCTGTTCATGGTCTGAGAATGCCTGCCAAACGCACTCCAGCCCATTCCTATTCTTCTGATTATTTCCGTCTCATGATCCGGATCCGCCGTTACTACCTGCCGTAAGTAGATGTATTCCCTTACCACTTCCAGTGCCTCGCTACCTATTGTAAATTGCTGTTATCTTCCGAGACGGTTAAACATTACTTTAGTTTTCTGCAGATTAATTTTTAGATCCACTCTTCTGCTTTGCCTCTCCAGGTCAGTGAGCATGCATTGCAATTGGTCCCCTGAGTTACTAAGCAAGGCATTATCATCAGCGAATCGCAAGTTACTAAGGTATTCGCCATTAACTTTTATCCCCAATTCTTCCCAATCCAGGTCTCAGAATACCTCCTGTAAACAGGCTGTGAGTAGCATTGGAGAGATCGTATCTCCCTGCCTGACGCCTTTCTTTATTCGGATTTTGTTGCTTTGCTTATGGAGGACTATGGTGGCTGTGGAGCCGCTATAGATATCTTTCAGTGTTTTTACATACCGCTCGTCTACACCCTGATTCCTGTTTGGATCTGACTTGCTGGTATGATCTGTTGGGAACTCGGCGCTGACGCCCGTGGTTGTACCTGGGTCGCAAGCCCCAAGGGTAGCGTTGGCCTGGCGGCCTGGGGTACAACTGCAAGCATCCGAAGGTCCCGGCAAAGCATGAGTCGACTGGTAACAACGAAACAACTTGTTTATTTTAACATCGCAAAGAGTTGGCGGTCAGGTTTGACCGAAGTAGAGAGACGGGAGAGCACTTCACTCAACTGAAGAAATCGGAGCCCTCCTTTTGGCGTCCGGGGGCAGCTGTTTTTATACTCTCGCAGTTGAGGGCAAGAAGGAACCCCTCAAAAGACGAGCACGTGAATGTACAATGGGCTAATGGTGACGCACACTGTCGTGGCGCTGCGCACGATCTCGTAGCACCCTGTCGTGGCGCTGCGCACGATCTCGTAGCACCCCGTCGTGGCGCTGCGCACGATCTCGTAGCACCCTGTCGTGGCGCTGCCGGTCGGACACAATGACTGTAACGAGAAGATGGTCCCTGCTTTGGCATCGCCTGTTTCGGGCACAATGACTGGAACGAGATCCCTGCTTTGGCATCGCCTGTTTCGGGCCCAATAACTGGAATGAGATCCCTGCTTTGGCATTGCCTGTTTCGGGCACAATGACTGGAACGAGATCCCTAGGCGGTCGCATCGCCGCAGACGCGCCTGGAAACACCTGGCGATGAGTGTTGCGGCGACGACGATCGGGCCAAAATGTCTGCCGCCCCGCCGCAGTCGCGCCGGCAAAACCACGTGTCGCAGGCGAAACGCAACAGACCGCCCCGCCGGGGGAAGGAGATCCCGATGGACAGGGGACTGCATCCGCTGTCCGGAGGGATGTCGCTCGATGATGCTCATAACCGAAGTCGGGCGTCCCTTGACGTTTCTTGAGCGCAGCGCACAGAGAAGGCCTCGTTCTCTCGTTCAGGTTCGCACGGGACACTGCAAAGTGACTTCGGGAGAGTTCACATTTTTGTTCTCGTTCCCGGCAAGCGTTAGAACTACGCTGAAAACTCAACCGCTCAGTCAGCAAGCACGGCACAACCCTCACTAAGCCCTGCCAGGCTCTTTCCCCTTTTTATACCACTGCCTAGTTCCTTACAGTAGTCTAGCATCACTCAGAACGCGTCCACAAATTGAAAAATTGCACTAGAAAGCATATCATCACTTTGAAACACTAAACAAAAGCAATATGTTAAAAAAAATCCTGCCTCAGGAAGAAAAACATCAGTAACAAACAATTTTGAGGCTGATTCCTACGTTAGGGGCTTCGACTTAAGCCATCGGCGTTACCGTTGAGACTCCCCTTTTTGTAACGCACCTCAAAGGAATATTGTTGTAAAGCGAGGCTCCAGCGCAGGAGGCGGCCATTTTTGGGAGAGATGGTCTGCAGCCATTGGAGAGGGCAGTGATCCGTCTCAATGATAAACCTCGAGCCGGCTAGATAGCATGACAATTTCTGAACGGCCCACACGAGACACGCACACTCTTTCTCGGTGGCGCTATACGCCTGCTCACGACTGGTCAGCTTACGACTAGCATACAGGACGGGGTGTTCTACTTCTCCATTTTCCCGTTGGCACAGTACAACGCCCATGCCTCGCTCACTAGCATCGCACTGAACAATGAACCCTTTTGTATAGTCTGGCGATCGTAGCACAGGCTGGCTTGTTAGGGCACTCTTTAGGGCGCTAAAAGCTCTTTCCTTTGTCTCGTCCCAGACGACTGTTTGAGGCTCTGTTTTTCTTAGAGCATCCGTCAGGGGAGCCGCGATATCAGAGTACCTAGGGATGTACCTCTGATAGTAGCCGGCGACACCTAAGAACGACCGAATATCGGTCTTTGTGCGCGGTTGCGGAAAGTCTCGCACAGCGGCCACTTTTATTTCAGAGGGGCGGCGACGACCCTGACCAATCATGTGACCGAGGTAGACAACCTCGGCCTGTGCTAACTGGCACTTAGGAGCCTTGACTGTCAAGCCCGCTTCGCGCAGGCGGGTTAGCACTGCCCGCAAGTGTGTCATATGCTCAGACCAGGATGCGGAGAATATCGCTACGTCGTCTAGATACGGTAAAGCGAATTCTTGCTGTCCCCGCAACACTTTATCCATGAGACTTGAAAAACAGTATGGCGCGTTCTTCAAACCAAAACTCAACACTTTAGGACGGAATGTTCCCATTGGTGAAATGAACGCCGCATACCTACTAGCCTCTTCTGTAAGTGGAACCTGCCAATAACCCCTGACAAGATCTAGGGTGGAAATAAACTGAGCGCTACTAACTTTCTCAAGGCGCTCCTCGATGTTAGGGATCGGATAAATTTGATCCTTAGTGATGGAATTAAGCCTGCGGTAGTCGACGCAAGGACGAGGTTCCTTGCCCGGTACCTCAACTAAAATCAAAGGGGAGGTATAATCACTCTCACCTGCCTCAATAACACCGAGCTGTAGCATTTTCTTTACCTCAGCCTCCATAATATCGCTCTGGCGGGGTGACACCCGATACGCCTTGGATCGTACTGGCTCTGGGGAGGTAAGTTCTATATCATGAGTAAGTACAGAAGTCCTACCAGGCCTCTCAGAGAACAGACCTTGAAACTCTTGTAATAGCTGGTGTAGTTCGGTTTTCTGCTCGGGCGACAGCGGTGCTTTACTGATAAGGTCACTAATGACTTGACCGGTGTCTTCCCTGTTCGTCACTGAGCCTAGTCCCGGAAGTTCGACCGGAAGCTCTTCAGGAACGTTTACCATCATGCACACCACTGCTTCCCTTTGTCTATAAGGTTTGAGCAGATTACAGTGGTAAACTTGCTGTGCTTTCCGCTTTCCTGGCAGACTTACCACGTAGTTAACGTCCGACAGTTTCTGAACAATTCGTGCTGGGCCCTCCCACTGCACGTCTAGTTTGTTGTTTAGCGATGTGCGCAATATCATGACCTCATCGCCAACCTCAAAACGACGGGCCCTGGCTGTCCGATCATAATAAACCTTGGCCCTCTGCTGGGCCTTTGCCATTGCTTCACCTGACAACTCCTGTGCCCTTCTTAAGCGTTCGAGGAGCTTAAGTACGTACTCCACCACGACTGGGTCGTCGCCCCTACCTTCCCATGATTCTCGAAGCATGCGAAGCGGAGATCGAAGCGAGCGACCGTACACCAGTTCAGCTGGCGAAAACCCCGTAGCCGCATGCGGCGCGGTTCTTAACGCAAACATCACCCCAGGCAAACACAGCTCCCAGTCAGTTCGATGTTCAAAACACAACGCTCTCAACACGCGCTTCATGACGGAGTGGAGCTTCTCAACGGAATTCGACTGTGGGTGGTACACTGAGCTGTGTAACAGCTTTACCCCACACCTTTCGAGAAAAGTTGTCGTCAAAGCGCTAGTAAACACTGTGCCCTGATCTGATTGAATTTCTGCAGGAAAACCAACTCGCGCAAATATGGACAGTAGTGCATTAACTATCTCAACTGAGCTGAGTTCTTTAAGCGGCACTGCTTCAGGGAACTTTGTCGCTGGGCAGATCACAGTCAAAATGTGTCTGTACCCCGTGGCTGTTACCGGCAGAGGTCCCACTGTATCAATAACGAGCCGTCTAAAAGGCTCCGTTATGATAGGTACCAATTTCAACGGCGCCCTTGATTTGTCCCCTGGTTTGCCCACCCGCTGACAAGTGTCACATGTCCTCACGAAATGGTCTGCGTCCCGAAAACACCCTGGCCAATAGTACTCTTGCAAGAGACGGTCCTTAGTTTTCTTAACTCCTAGGTGTCCGGACCACGAACCCCCATGCGACAAGCGCAACAGATCCTGACGATAGCATTGAGGCACGACCAGCTGATCGAACTCCACTCCTCGGCGGTCTAGATACTTCCGGTACAGGACTCCACCTCTTTCCACAAAACGCGCAGTTTTCCTGGCGATACCTTCTTTGACATTGCAGCGCACGTTTTCCAGGCTGCCATCCTTTTTTTGCTCGGCTATCAAAGCCGACCGGCTGGCTCTTAGCAACCTATCAAGTCCGTCTGACGTAGGCGCGATGAGCAAATCAGTAGATAGCTCTTCTAACTTTCCCGCGTCGGGCATTTCCTCTCCAGTATCTGGCGCCTTTAACGTTACAGACTCAAGTTTATTCAGTTCGGGCGTGCTCTGAATATCGGCTTGCTGCGCCTCTGACCCTTTTTCGTTGTTTGATAACGTCGGTCCCGCAACTACCGCCTTTGCAGCGAGCTCCCGAACCTTCGATCTGGTTAAGGCCTGAACACTAGCTTCACCAAACAAAAGCCCCTTCTCGCGCAGGAGGTGATCGGACCTGTTTGAAAATAGGTACGGGTACTGGGGTGGCAGCATAGATGACACTGCCGCCTCCGTCTCAAGCGCTCCGAAAGGTCCTTCAATAAGCACTTTTGCTACCGGCAGACACACGCTATGAGCTTCCACGGCTTGCTTGATCCATGCGCACTCGCCCGTGAACATATGGGGTTCTACGTAAGACGGGTGAACTACATCCATCGTAGCTGCGGAATCGCGAAGCACTCGGCACTCTTTCCCGTTCACGAGGAGGTCTCGCATGTAAGGCTCGAGAAGCTTCATGTTCTCGTCCGTGCTGCCTATTGAAAAAAACACAACTTTTGGTGTTGTTTCCGGACACTGCGCCGAAAAGTGACCCGGCTTCTGGCACGTATAACAAACGCCCGCTCGCCTCATCTCGAACCGCTTTCTGCGTTCGGCTTCGGCTGCCGTCTCTTTACGTTTGGTCGGATTGCTTTCACTCGCATCCTCACTACGCGTGTCCCCCTTAAATCTCATGGGCGTGAACCTTGGCCTCTCAGACTTGGAGCCAAATTCACCCTTTTGACCGTCCTTAGCTCCGCGAGCTCGACGCGTCACAAACTCCTCGGCTAGCTCAGCGGCTCTAGCCACCGTACTCACGTCTGGCCTATCCAAGACCCAGTATCGCACGTTCTCCGGTAACCGACTATAAAACTGTTCTAGCCCGAAACACTGCAGAACTTTATCGTGGTCACCGAACGCTTTCTCTTCTTTGAGCCACTCCTGCATGTTCGACATAAGCCTATACGCAAACTCTGTATATGACTCACTTCTGCCTTTCTCATTTTCCCGAAACTTCCGACGGAACGCCTCCGCAGACAGCCGGTACTTTTTTAGCAGACTCGATTTTACTTTGTCGAAATCCTCTGCTTCCTCTCTATCCAAGCGAGCGACTACGTCGGCCGCCTCGCCGGGTAACAAAGTGAGCAAGCGCTGTGGCCACGTTTCCCGAGAGAACCCCTGCTTCTCGCACGTTCGCTCAAAGTTAACCAGGAACAAACCAATGTCCTCTCCAAGCTTAAACGGCCGCATCAGGTCAGTCATTTTGAACAATACTCGTTCTCCTGCACCGTGTGCCTGACTTCCATTACGAGCGCGTTCCATCTCTACCTCGAGACGCTTCATTTCCAAAGCGTGTTCGCGCTCTTCTTTTTCTTTCTGCTCTTTAAGTTCGCGCTCCTGTTTCTCTTTTTGCTCTTTAAGTTCGCGCTCTTGTTTCTCTTTTTGCTCTTTAAGTTCGCGCTCCTGTCTTTTTGACCTCTCCTCAATAGTCTCAAGGCATTCCGACAGCTCGTCATCCTCAGCCTCTAACTCAAGAATAGCCTTTAGCAGTTCAGGTTTTCTTAGTTTGTCTGAGACATCCAGACCCAACTCTCTTGCAAGCTCCAACAATTTCGGTTTGCGCAACGACTTCAAATCCATGGCTGCTCTGAATGCTGCTTTCTCTACTGCTTACTATTGTCTTGCCGCAAACTAACCCGGCAGCAACGACAACCACAATTACCAGCTCTGTTTCTGACACTAACAAAAAGCCTGGCAAAGCTCAGAAGAAGAAAGTCCCGCACTCACCAAACCTCGCAGGCAGGAATTCCGCGCAGTCGTTCCGCTGCAGGCAACCAGTCGTCACACAGGCCTCGTTGCACTGCTCCCGGATCGTCGTTGAGCTGCTCAGCATACTGTCAACTGCATCTCTTCGCTGCTGGCCTCCGTTGTCGCGATCTCGCCGCTGGCAGACAGTTGTTTGAAGTCGTAGGCGATCTCACCGCTGCCAACCAGATGTTTGGACCCGACTGCTGGTATGATCTGTTGGGAACTCGGCGCTGACGCCCGTGGTTGTACCTGGGTCGCAAGCCCCAAGGGTAGCGTTGGCCTGGCGGCCTGGGGTACAACTGCAAGCATCCGAAGGTCCCGGCAAAGCATGAGTCGACTGGTAACAACGAAACAACTTGTTTATTTTAACATCGCAAAGAGTTGGCGGTCAGGTTTGACCGAAGTAGAGAGACGGGAGAGCACTTCACTCAACTGAAGAAATCGGAGCCCTCCTTTTGGCGTCCGGGGGCAGCTGTTTTTATACTCTCGCAGTTGAGGGCAAGAAGGAACCCCTCAAAAGACGAGCACGTGAATGTACAATGGGCTAATGGTGACGCACACTGTCGTGGCGCTGCGCACGATCTCGTAGCACCCTGTCGTGGCGCTGCGCACGATCTCGTAGCACCCCGTCGTGGCGCTGCGCACGATCTCGTAGCACCCTGTCGTGGCGCTGCCGGTCGGACACAATGACTGTAACGAGAAGATGGTCCCTGCTTTGGCATCGCCTGTTTCGGGCACAATGACTGGAACGAGATCCCTGCTTTGGCATCGCCTGTTTCGGGCCCAATAACTGGAATGAGATCCCTGCTTTGGCATTGCCTGTTTCGGGCACAATGACTGGAACGAGATCCCTAGGCGGTCGCATCGCCGCAGACGCGCCTGGAAACACCTGGCGATGAGTGTTGCGGCGACGACGATCGGGCCAAAATGTCTGCCGCCCCGCCGCAGTCGCGCCGGCAAAACCACGTGTCGCAGGCGAAACGCAACATTCCGTAATGCCTCCACGACTGCTGAGGTTTCGACAGAATGAAACGCTTTCTCGTAATCAATGCAAGCTACATATAAGGGTTGGTTACATTCCGCACATTTCTCTATCACCTGATTGATAGTGTGAATATGGTCTATTGTAGAGTTGCCTTTACGGAATCCCGCATGCCTGGTCCTTTGCTTGACTCACTCGGGGCGTCCCGTACATGAACGAAAAGCACCTCCACCAGATGTCACGTGGTCGTGACGTTGAAGAACACAGTAGCAATACTGTCAGAACGACAAAACTAACTTTTATTGGGCGAACTTGTGGCCACAAAAACAGGCTACACTTATAGCACAATGATAGCGGCGAACACGGTAGGTGATCGTCGAAAAATCTGATCAGCGGGTCAAGCGCGTCGGCTTTTACACAGCAGTCTTCGAATGTTCCACACTAATCGTTGGGACCCGTGTGCCTTCCACAAAGTCCTACACTATTCGCGTCAGGCCATGAAATGAGATAACATAAGGTTCAGCGACATCAGACACCGGATAGAAGCATCGACAACTTTCCACAAACTTCGGATACATGCAGGCGCGTTCCGCGCTTTGCGATAACATTTGTTAGGCGGCGAAACGTGGTCGCCCGATAAAGATAAGTACACGTCTCGATATCATTAATATGCAACAAAAACAATAGTGGCTCCAAGGCAGCCTTGGGGAACTCCCGATGACTTTGATTCGCGCTTCCCGGTCGAATTTCGAAAGCTTGGTCAGTAGCCTCTCATCGTGCGCTGATTCTCTCGAAAAAATTGTCGGAACGAGTCAGTGCAATGATGTCAATCTAACGCCTAATTCAAACTCAGATATTCACAGCCTTTCCTCTGAAATTCGAATCCTCAAAAAAAAAAAAATGTGTCGATTCCCGAGAACCGACTTCGGCGAAATAACCTGCTGTTCTTCGGACTGCCCGATACGGCGGATGTAACATGGGAGCAATCTGAAACGGCCGTGATTTCTTTTTGTACAGATAAGTTAAGCATATCAATCGATTCCGCCAACATGGAAAGAGCGCGCCGCTTAGGCCGCTTTGAGCAAGGGAAACAACGGTCAATAGTAGTCAAATTCTCGCATTGTAAAGATAAATGCAAAATTCTTTCTGCTGGCCCTAAGCTCAAGGAAACTGACTTTTCAATCCGTGAAGATTTCTCAGCGCGTGTGCGTACAGCTCAAAAGAAACTTCGTGCGTACGGCCAAGAAAGTAGTTTAACATACAAAGCACGGTGTGATAAGTTAACCATGGGCAATAAATAAGCAGTTTGTCTACAATGCTGATACAGATTCCCTAGTAGAGCATGGGTCATAGCAGTCATTTTCTATTCCTAGGCTCCCCTCCCACCGTCAGCCACTTTTGCCTCCGTCACGCCCACACGTTTGTGAAACTATGGCTTTTGTTTTAGCAAAGATTCGTAGCTATCTTCCGAAGAGAGAGTCAGTGGAAGCTTTTCTTGATGATAACGGCACCGATATCGCTATATTTACAGAATCGCGGCTCTCCGAAAATATCCTAGACAAGGCACTTCTTGACAACAATAAATCGTTTTTCATCTACAGACATGACAGGGTTTCGCGCAGGGGTGGAGGTATCTTGAAGGGGCAGCGCAATAAGACCAAGACAGAAGGCAGGAACACACAGCACAGCGCTGTCCTGTGTGTTCCTGCCTTCTGTCTTCGTCTTATTGCGCTGCCCCTTCAAGATGTTCAACCAGTACCAACTCGCCCAAATGTCGATCCTTCTACTGGGGTGGGGGTGTTTTAGCCTTTATTAAAACCAGCCTTAATTCTTCTCTTTCTACGACTCATTTCTGCCATGAAATTCTTTCTGTCAGAATTACCCTTTCCACAAGCACACGCATAGTTATTGCATGATATAGCCCTCCTGACAGCGACAGTTCCTTTACTAGTGATATTTACTCAGTTATGCTCGATCCTAATACTCGTTTTCCTAAAACCAATTACATCCTCTGCGATGACTTTAATTTCCCTCACCTCGACTGGGGAAACTTGTGCGCATATTCTGGTCAATTGAAAGATTTCCTTGACGTTATCATGACATTCAACTTCAGCCAAACAGTAAACTATCCTACACGTGGCAGTAACATCATTTAGTCTTTACGTCCAGTCTTGAACTCATCCAATTCATATCGAGCACTGACGGTTTCAGTGACCACAACAGAGTTATTTGCAACCTATCACTTCCTTTTCCCACTGGCAGCGCTCCGTTAAGTTCATTCGCGACTATAAAAAGGGAGACTTCGCCCGTATCAACTCAGAGCTTGAGAACTTTCTTTTTCATTTCAGGCAATCCGCATCTAATAGGTCTGTCGAAGAAAACTGGCTAGCTTTCAAAAATAAACTTTTAGAACTGGTCGAAACCTATGTTCCGCTGATATGCATTCGCGGCGACTCCAACAAGCCCTGGTATTCTGGCTCCTTAAGGAGGCTTTCTCAAAAGAGAAAACGCGTCTTTTTCGTGAAGCTAAAGGAACTGCGCTGGCTTTTAAATGGAAGAAATGTTTTGCGTGCCTACAGGATTACACGCGTCTCCTAAGGTGTACAAAAAGAAAGTTTTTCCACAATGACCTGTATGGCATTCTATAAACAAACCCAAATAAATTCTGGCGATTGTTATCACCCAAATCAAGCAACACTCATTCCATTACCCTTTCATATCCGAATGGTTCACAGGTGCCTCCAGAACTTCGATCTGACGTCATAAACTCTTATTTTACATCAATCTTCACACATGCGCCTGCCTGGAATGCACCACACCCAAAAAAATTTTAACTCTCCTGCGATTGCCCCTATCAACATCACTACTGCTGGTATTTGTGCTCTGATAGACAAACTAAGCATGTCCAGTGCCGCGGGGCCAGGCAATATCACTGCTAAGATATTAAAACCTACAAAAATGTATCTTTTCATTTTCTAAAAGTAATCTTTGATCAATCTCTTGGGAACAGTTCCATACCTAGTGACTGGAAAACTAACGAAGTTGTTCCTGTGTTGAAGACTGCCAGCCGGAGCGCCCCGTCGAATTATCGTCCTATTTCATTAACTTGCATACCACGTAAATTTGTTGAGCATATTAAATTCTAGCATATTACATCACACCTGAATTCCAACTCCCTCTTCTTCAAAAATCAGCATGGCTTTCGTCGTGGCTATTCATGGGAATCACAGTTATTTGAGTTTACCATGGACCTTCACTTAAACCTTGATTCTTTGTTCTGATTCTTTGTTCTAAACCGATGTAATCTATCTTGATTTTTTCAAAGGAGTCGACCGTGTCCCACATCAACGTCTTATGTTCAAACTTTCAGGTCTTCAGCTTCACCCACTTGTTTTAGACTGGATTCAGAACTTTCTCACAACTCGCTCTCTGTTCACCGTAATAGGCGGACTTCCTTCAAATTCTACTTGCGTCACCTCCGCAGTACCACAGTGGTCTGTGTCGGGTCCGCTTCTCTTCTTAATTTTTATTAACGACCTCGCACTCAACATCTCATCCACTGTCCGCCTTTTCGCAGATGATTGCATTATCTACCGGCGTACAAATACTAAAGACGATCAAGCTGCCCTCCAGAACGATCTGAAGCTTATTGAAAATTGGTGCACATTGTAGATGATGGAAATAAATACTAAGAAGTGCAGCTTTATACAAATTTCTCGGAAGCGCTCTAATTTAACTTATCCTTACTCTTTATTTTCTGAGGACCTATTGCAGGTAGAATCTTATCCTTACCTTGGCATCACAATCAACAGCAAATTAACTTGGGTTGATCATATTACAAAAATCACGGCCGACGCTTCACGTACACTTGGTTTTATCAGATCACTTCCCACTCCCCTCGCTAACATACGAAAAGTGGCATATGAAACTTTTGTCCGCAGTAGGCTTGAATACGTATCCGTGGTCTGGGGTCCTCATCAGTCCTACCTAATTAACATGCTTCAATCCGTCCAGAACCGTGCAGCACGCTTCATATCGTCGACATACAACTTTCATTCCAGCGTAAGCTCCAATAAATCGTCACTTGGCCTTGCTTCCTTAGCTCTCAGACGAAAATTTGCGCGCCTGTGTTTATTCCATAAGTTATGTTTCAATTTCCCCTATCTGCGTGGTTCCCTTATATCTCCTCCCATTCGTACATCGCGCCGCCTATTGAATTCAAATAGCGTCCAACGATTTCATGGCTCCACTAATGCTTTTAACAAGTCCTTCTTCCCGACCGCAATTGAAGAATGGAACCTGCTGCCTGATTCACTAACTAATGAGTACGACGCGACAACGTTTAAGGCGATGTTGTTAAATCATCTGGGTCGGCATGTTCTTTTTGCTCCGGTTTGTGTTCAAATGAAATTTTATCGTTCTTCCTGTATTGAGTTTTTTGTTTCCTTCCCCTGTAACCATTGCGTACTCGCCCTGCTGCCCTAACCATTCGCCGGCGTGTGTGGCGCTAGTGGCATAAAGGCAATAATGACAAGCATCATTTTAATTATCGCGTTCTTTGTTTCTTTTTATGTCCCTGTGTTGCATTGTTATATTTTTGTGACCTTTGTTTTTATGATCTACCTTGTATACGCTCCCCCCTTATGTAATACCCCGACAGGGGCCTTTAAGGAACAATGAATGATGATGAACTGATGCATATTGCGAAGATATACCGTTCAGAACCACAGCCTGTTTCCGCAATGACAAATATTCGGCAATCCAAGCTATTATTTTACCATCCAAGTTATAAGCTTTTAATTTGGACAGTAGGAGACTGTGTGCGACTACATCAAACGCTTTACTGAAATCCAAGAAAACGCAGTCCACAACTTGTTGCTTATCAACTGCCGAGGCTAAATCATGCTTAAACTCTACCAACTGTGTATTGCAAGATAAACCACGCCTGAAACCATGTTGGCTACGACTCGCGCTAATTTTCAATCATCAGGCATGTCGATTTCATTGAGGGACTTCTGAAACATCCGGGCGAAATAAAAGCATAACGCGTCCGCACAATCCCGTATGATAGCGGCAGGAATGTCATTAAGGCCGCATGCCTTAGCCTGGTTCACATCTTTTAATAATTTACGGATACCATCGACACAAAAGGTAACTTCTGGCATGCGGTCTATTTCAGCAGGTAATTCAAAACAGACAGTACGTAAGCTAGACGGCCAAAACACAGATGAAAAATAACGGCTAAAAATTTGAACTTTAGACTCATTACCATGAATAATTATTTCCTCATTATTCAAAACAGGTGTTGATCTGTTGTCTTTGCCATTACGCTTCACATACCTCCAAAATTCTTTGGTATCCCTGACAAGTATTTCTCCTAGATTAAAGAAATATAAGTTCTTGGCGATGTCGTACTTTTGCCTAAATTCAATTTCTGTTGCTTTCGGCAAGGCCAAATGCTCTGGCGAATAAGACGTCTTCTAACTTTGATAATTTCGTCGCTGCCGTCGAACAAGGGCACGTAACTCTGTGTTAACCCAGGGTTTCTCTCGAGCTAGCCTACTTGATATATACTTGAAAGTGGTTTTGGCACGTAAAACCCCAAATATTATTATTATTATTACTTGATATAACCTCCTGAGACCCGGGATGCATTTGGGTGCACAGATTTTTAACAAACTTTCAAAATAAATCAGGATGGTTATGAAGGTGAAAAGTGTTAAATGTTTTTTCAATAGCCGTGATAATTTCAGCTCAGTGCGATGTCCAATATATTGGACACTGGGATGCTACCCGGTCTTTCTTCACCCAGGGCGCACGTAATGACGTACCGCGGATATTACGTAAAACTCATGTGCAAAAATATTTTAACAACTCAAAAGGCAAAGTATTCAATAAAGTACATAAGAAGAGCATTCCTCTGCTCAAAAAAAATTTCGCTCTTGTGTTCACTTCCCGTGGGCAATTTCAAAACACCTGTTTGTCCTTGGTGATGCAGAAGAAGAGCTGACATTTGGTGCAAAAGAACTTTGTTTTCATGTCGCAGCCCTGTAGTCTGCAACGGGCAGCGTTTGCAGTGTCTGCCAGTATTGAGTAGTGGGTAGTGCTCTTTTCTTGCGGTTCTCGAGGAGACAGCCGAGCCTGCTTTGATGGCGGATGCCACTCGGCTTCGTTCTCACTCTCCGTTTCATCCTGCTTCTTCCCTTGAGCCACGAGAGTCTCAGCAACAGATTTTTGGAACTGCATATATTTGAGTATTTATTTCCGCTGTTTCTTTAGGGAGCGTATGTCCCGCGTGTTCTGCACCCAGGAGTTGTTGAGGGCAATGTCGAAGAGGTGAAAGATGGCTCTCATTGTCCACTTGTTGACGCCTGCTTTTATCCTGTAGTAACTTATCATTCGGTCTGCCTTGTCAACAACGCCCATGTTGAAGTTGTACATGCGAACAATATCTGGTAGAGGGATATTGATATCTTTTTGCCTTACGAGACCATCTGCGACAGTAGGTGTCTTGCGGATCGAAGCCATGGATTGAAAAAAGAAACGTTATTGGATTAATTCATAAGACACGCGAGGCCGGTCCCCTGAAGAAAAAAAGAGATGCAATTTCGTCCGCAAGCCGCTAAACGCCATCAGTACTCGCCTACTGTTCATAACAAGGCCATTGAAAAAGCGCGGTCAAAATAACCGGGTTGAGTCCTAGCGTCCAACGTAATGGACACGCGAAATCAAAGGAAGAGTAAAAAAAGGTAAGCGCGCGAATAGTTAAAATTTTTTATTCTGCGCGTACGCTGTTGTATCAACTTTAATATAAAATCAAAGATATGCCCTAAAAGCAGGTAGAAATACGAGAAACAGTGCTTACTTCTCCGGCAGCTGCCGTAAAACGCCGCGCCGCTTAATGCCGCCATTGTGGAACTGTTTCGGCGGGAATTTTAACGATGTATTTTCATCAATGCTGCATAGATTGCGCAAGCAGGTGTCCAATAAGTTGTACAGTGCGGTTTTATGAGGATGAAAGCCTTGTCACAGGAGTACTGTCTCATATCTGAATGTCCAATATATTGGACAAATCCCCATAGCGGGGTCTCAGGAGGATAACTCGTGATGGGACAAAAGCTTCACGTAGTTGAAACAATTTACATTTGAAAGTATTCCACAGTTGTTCGATATCTAGATTATCTGCGAGTGCATCAAAAGTTGGAAAGAACGACTCGAAAGCAGCGCTAATCGCCTCGTAGTTGGCCCTGCTGTAGGCGTAAATCTTTCGACTAGGTCTTTTTGCAACCTTCACATACCGAACTGATAAATCTGCTAGAACAACGTTGTGATCACCCAAACCTGGCAACAGCCGTGCATTGTATACAACATCAGGTACGTTACAGAGCAAAAGGTCGAGCACGTGACCTGTTCCATCAGTGTGCGATGGCTCGTGCACATACTCAGAGTAAGTGTTCTGATCTAAAATATTGTTACGGTGAAGGGAAGGAAGAAATTGGATTGAACTAGAGGAAGACGAAGTCTGGCAGTTCCCTGAACGCCATTAACCTCAGTTGTAAATATACATTATTTTACACTCGCGGGCCTACTTTCTTCCTGCAACATTTTGGTGGAGGTGCGGGGTACAATCACGGAACTTCACAGCTGACGTCATCTACCTGCCGTCACAATAGCAAATCAACCGACACAAGCGACAACGCCTCAGCAGCCCGTGCCAACGGTCATCCTCACTCATCCGCGGGACCCAGGGACAATTGGTGGCACGGACAACGCCGACGTCGAGGACTGGCTTACGATGTACGAGCGAGTGTGCGACAACAACAGGTGGGATCCAACATTTATGCTAGCAAACGTGATATTTTATCTAAGAGAAACTGCGAAGCAATGGTACGACACACACGAAGCTGACCTAACGAGCTGGAATGTCTGCAAAGAAAAAATGCGAGACCTGTTTGGCTGACCTGTCGGTCGTCAGCTGGCACCAAAAAAAAAAAAAGAACTTGCGTGCCGTGCTCAGACCTCCACAGAATCCTATGTCATGTACATAAAGGATGTGCTGGCCCTCTGTCGCAAGGCTGATGACAACGTGACCGAGGCAGACAACATTGGTCACATACTGAAAGGTATTGCAGACGATGCCTTCAATCTCCTGATGTGTAAGGATTGTGCCACTGTGGATGCAATTGTAAAGTAGTGCCGGCGCTTCGAACAAGCGAAGGGCCGCCGCGTCGCTCAAACTTTCGATCGATTGTCCAATACCGCCGCAACATCTTCTTGCGAAGACCCGCCGCGGTTCGTTCAGCCGGCAGGACCGGAAGATATCACGCGCATCGTTCGCCGTGAGCTTGAAGCCATAGATCCGGCTCCAGTTCGTCCCGACTGTCGGGAAAGCGTGCCCGCTATCTTCCTTATACAAATGGTTGTTGGGGAGGAAATAGCAAGCTTGGGCATTCCTTCTCTCTGCTCGGTCCGCCATACAAACACCTACCAGATTTCTCCGGCCGCTCGCTCCCAGACGCAAAGCTTTCCGCCACTCCGTCGCAACCCAGCTGACTGGCGCACAGCGGATGATAAACCCGTCTGCTTTAATTGTTCCGGTATTGGACACATCGCCCATCATTGCCGCAACCACTGGTCGTCACGTCCTCGGTGGTCGTCTCCGAGTCACCACTGCTAATTAGCGGACAATCGTAGTTTCTCGCCCTATACGCTGACTGGGAACAACGCCGATAGTGCTCCACCAAGATCCAGCCGCTCCCCGTCTCCACAAGGTCGTAGGTCCCGTTCGCCTCTCGTTCACCGCTCTTCGTCCCCTTCTGCAACCTGTCGGTTCACTTCGGGAAACTAGGCGGTGCAGCTCCCGGAGGTGAAGCTACAACTCCGACCCGGCCCACAAATCCTCTGTTGACCCTGCCTACATGTGGAAACCTACTGGACATTGAAGTTGATGGCGTCCCTCTTAGATCTCTCGTCGATACAGGAGCGCAGCTTTCAGTTATGAGTCCTGCTCTTCGCCGAAGGCTCAAAAAGGTTCTGACACCCGGCCTTATCGGGGACTGTGCGAGTCGCCGATGGGAGTAGTTCACCTGTCCTTGAAACGTGCACAGCACGTGTGACCATTGGGGGACATTATACCGTTGTTCTATTTATCGTCCTAGAACACTGTCCGCACGACCTAATTCTCGGCCTCGACTTCCTTTCGAAACACTCTGCCCAAATTGGCTGCTCCGCAGGTGTTGTACAGTTGGATCAGCCGCTTCCTGCCGACGCAACAACTTGCGCTTCACATAACTGCGAGTCGGCCTAGTTGGAACATATTCATATTTATACTTTTTGTGCGCAAACAAACAGGGACGAAGAATAGGGGCAACACAAGGACGAGCGCTTTCTAACAACTGGTTTCATTTTTGAAGAACTACTTACTTAAATACCCACAGAACTGCGCGAGCAAGTAGTTCTTCAAAAATGAAACCAGTTGTTAGAAAGCGCTCGTCCTTGTGTTGCCCCTATTCTTCGTCCCTGTTTGTTTGCGCACAAAAAGTATAAATTGCGCTTCACACCGCTTATGTTCGGCTGAGTTTGCAAGGCTGTCTCCACAGGCGGCTACAAATGTCCTCCTGATGCCCTGTCCTCCCGTACCTGATGGCGAGTATGTCGTGTCGCCGCTTACTGACGTGGTTTTGTCGCGCAATATTGCCCTGCCGAGCACCTTAATCCGGATCCGCGAAAACTGCACTCGCGTGCCCATCCTCAATTTTGGATTTTCGTCGCATGTTCTGCCGGTATCGCCATAGCGCATATCACTCATTTGGAAGAACTTGAGGTTTCTTCTTTGACCTCTGAATCCTTCCTGAGTACCAACGGACCTTTGTCACCCACACCTCCGTACTCGACGCCTGCGTACGATGTTTCTAAGATGATCGCCCCTGACCTTCCTTCCGAGCAAACAGCAGCTCTTCGTCACCTCCTGTCATCTTATCGGGACATCTTTGATTTGGACGACCGTCCGATTGGCCAGACATCTGTTGTCACGCATCGCATCAATACCGGTGACGCCAGCCCCATTCATAGGCGGCCATATCGTGTCTCCGGAACAGAAAGGGCCATCATACAGAAAGAGGTAGACAGGATGATGGACAAGGACATCATTGAACCTACCAGTAGCCCGTGGGCATCACCGGTTGTCTTATTAAAGAAAAAAGACAACTCGTGGCGCTTCTGCATTGACTACCGTCACCTCAACAGGATAACAAAGAAGGATGTTTATCTCCTGCCTCGCATTGATGATGCTCTTGACTGCCTTCACGGATCCCAATACTTTTTATCAATTGGCCTCCGCTCCGACTATTGGCAGATTAGCGCCGATGAGATGGACCGCGAGAAAACCGCCTTCGTCACACCGGGCGGTCTGTACCAGTTTAAAGTCATGCCCTTTGGATTATACAATGCGCCAGCTACATTCGAGCGCATGATGGACTCTCTCTTGCGCGGCTTGAAGTGGTCTACATGCTTGTGTTACCTCGATGATGTGATTGTGTTTTCGCCGAACTTTGAGAGCCATCTGCGGCGCCTCAAAACCTTACTCTCCGTGTTTCGCAGGGCTGGCCTTCAGCTCAACTCCTCCAAGTGCCACTTCGGTCGCCGTGAAATTAACATGCTCGGCCATCTCGTAAACGCCGCCGGAATCCAACCTGATCCACAGAAAGTTCACGGCATGCGAAATTTTCCTGTACCTTGTTCAACAAACGATATCCGTAGTTACCTGGGCTTATGCAATTATTTCCGGCGATTTGTGAAAAATTTTGCCGACATCGCTCGCCCTCTCACTGACCTTCTTAAGAAAGATGTCTCTTTCTCTTGTGGACCACTGCAGGAGAAAGCGTTCTCTACCCTGATTGACGGGCTTAGAACTTCCCCAATTCTGTCACACTTTGACCCTTCTGCGCCCACTGAATTTACGAACTGACGCGAGTGGTCATGGCATCGGCGCAGTCCTCGCTCAGCGTCAACAGGGCCAAGACCGTGTCATCGCTTACGCTAGCCGCCTGCTTTCCACGCCCGAGCGAAATTACTCCATTAGTGAGAAAAAATGTCTCGCGCTCGTATGGGCGGCCGCAAAATTTCGGCTGTACATTTTCGGTCGGAGCTTCTGCGTCGTAACCGACCATCACGCCCTCTGCTGGCTCTCCGCTTTGAAGGACAAAACTGAACGACTTGCACGTTGGGCCTTGCGCCTACAAGATTATACATTTTATATTATGTATAAATCAGGGCGCCTGCATAAAGACGCTGACTGCCTGTCCCGCAATCCCGTGGATCAACCGGACGATACCAATGCAGACTCGGACATCAGTGTTCTATCCCTCTCCGGCTTCCTCCATATTGTCGACGAGCAGCGCAAAGATCCTGTTCTTCGAACACTTATGGAACGCCTAAGCTCCTCGCCCAATAACCCGTCCCTCCGTATGTTCACCTTGCGCGATAGAACTTTATACCGTCGTAGCGTTCGTCCTGACGGCCCGGAGCTCCTCCTAGTCGTTCCCAAGCACCTTCTTCTAGCCGTGCAACTTCACGACGCTCCTACTGCTGGACATCTCGGCATCACTCGTACATACGAATGCTTGCGGCGACGCTTCTTCTGGCCCGGCATTTATCGCTCTGTGCGCCGTTGTGTCGCTTCTTGCGACCTGTGTCAGCGCCGGAAGACGCCTGCTATACCTCCCGCTGGTTTGCTGCAACCAATTGATATCCCTACAGAGCCCTTCTTCCGTGTGGGCCTTGACCTCCTTGGCCTCTTTCCAATTTCCATCAAAGGAAACAAATGGATTGCTGCAGCAACCGATAATGCAATGATATATGCCATCGCACGAGTGCTACCAACCAGCTGCGCTACAGATGTCGCCGAATTCTTACTATACGACGTCATCCTGCACCACGGCGCGCCTCACCAGTTGCTGACGGATCGCGGTCGCTACTTTCTATCGAAGGTCATCGATTATGTGCTCCGCTCCTGTTCTACAGAACACCAGATTGCTACCGCGTACCACCCTCAAACGATTGGCCTCACCGAGTGACTCAACCGCACACTAACTGAAATGCTCGCCATGTACGTTTCCGACAATCACCGCGACTGGGACGTCGCTTTACATACATTATTTTAGCATACAACTCGTCCCGTCACGACACTGCCGGATTTTCACCATTTTACCTTTTGTATGGCCGCGACCCCACCTAGCCCTTTGACACGTTTGCTACCTTCCGCAGTACAATAACTGAGCACTGGTTACGCTCGCGATGCTATTGACTTAGCCGCCCAGGTCCAAAAGGTCGCCCGCCATCGCCTCACAGTCTCGCAAGCTTCTTCAAAAGCGACGCTACGACCTTCGGCACCAAGACCACAATTTTTAACCTGGTTCCCTTGTCCTTCTTTGGACGCCTTCACGTCGCGTCGGCTTGTCGGAAAAACTACTTTCCCGTTATTCTGGTCAGTACCAGATCTTACGCCAACTGTCCAAGTGACATACGAGATCGCCCCAGTCGGTCAGCCTTCAGTGCCTCCCAACGTAACCAGCGATGTTGTTCACGTCGCCAGGCTCAAGCCCTATGTCCCCCCATTAAATGAGGCTCTATAACTTGCACCAGGGCGGAGCTACCCCGCCGGGAGGGTGATGTTACGGTGAAGTGAAGGAAGAAGTTGAATTGGACTAGAGGAAGACGAAGTCTGGCAGTTGCCTGAGTTCCATATACCTGAGTTGTAAATATACAATATTTAACACTCGTGCGCCTTCTTTCTTCCCGCAACAATATTGACACGTGTACTTATACTTATCGGGCGACCACGTTTCGCCGCCTAACAAATCATATCGCACAGCGCGGGACGCGCCTGCATGTATCCGAAGTTTCTGGAAAGCTATCGATGCTTCTATCCGCTGTCTGTTGTCGCCGAACCTTGTGTTATCTGATTTCATCGCTTGACGCGAATGGTGTAGAACTTTGTGGAAGGCACGCGGGTCCCAACGATTAGTCTGGAACATTCGATGACTGCTGTATAAAAGCCGACGCGCTGGACTCGCTGATAAGATTTTCGACGCGATCGCCGACTGTGTTCGCCGCTATCGTTGTCGCTATCGCTATCCGCCAGCGCTATCGTTCGTCGTCGTCGTCGTCGTAGCAGCAGCAGCAGCAGCAGCAGCAGCAGCTGCGAGCGAGCGAGCAAGCAAGCAAGCAAGCACGCACGCACGCACGCACGCAAGCAAGCAAGCAAGCAAGCAAGCAAGCAAGCAAGCAAGCATCATCATCATTATCATTATCATCATCATTCAGGGTAGATTACCGGCTAAGGAAGGTGATTCTTGTAAAATTTCACTGCAATTTCTATTCATTTAGTGGGAAGACGATTATTATTTGACAAAATGAACGTCAGCTTTTTTTATCTTCGTGTAAAAATCGCAGCTCCAGAATCGGACATCATAAATTTGAAAGTATATTTAAATTTGGCCATCATGGCACAGCCAAATTTCTAAAAAATTCATATGAGGTTTTCCTATATTTCCTATTAGGTACATCAGTTATTTTTTTGTAATCTGATGTAACCTGCCCCCCTGCTTTTTGGTGGTAAGCAATCAACTCGACAAAATTCATGGTGTCGCAGCACCCTAGTGTAGCGCCACCAGTTTCTCATTTTTACATGATTTAACGCTTACAAAGCCTCTTCTACTGTATCACGTTAACGGTCGCTCATTTGGTATAACAGGTTATTATTGTACTAATACAGCTGAGCACATATTTTTCTAATTTCTGTTCATTTATCTACAGTGTGGCAGGTCACAAATTTACTTGAACATGATGTGGCAAAGCTCTATAGTTCAGTGCGAATCATATCAAAATGTGGACGTTTAGGACCACTTGACGCTTACAAAATGTGGACTTTCTGTCCGTGATTTATGCCAAAATTTGCAAAGGTGGAAGTGCAGTGTACAGCGAAGCGTCTGAAAGGTGCAGTTTTCAAGTACTTGCACAACAGTATCTTTGTTTGACTAAACATGGCATTTCGAAATGTATGCACGATTAGATTAAAAACATAAAAGCTGCTCAGCACAGTACTGTATTTCGGTTAAGCACTCGAGATGTGTTTCCAAAATGCATGAGTGCACAGAAAAAAATAAAAACCTTATGTTCATTTAAAACAAAACATTTCAGTTAAAGAAATAGTTCGTAATAAGCTACATATATGTAACAGCACAAGTGCTTTCCTGGCTGTGCTACAAGAAAGGATGCTGGAAAGTCGCAAGAGTCAGCAGTGTAACCAGTAGGCGTCTGCCCATACTCTAGCATTACTTAGCTTATAACTGCAGTTTCAGTAGCCATATTTTTCTATATTTTTTCTACAATTTTCTCCAAAAGACACAAAGCCTTATCAGGAGCAATAATGGTGTCATTAAAACATTAGCGCATAGTCTCGTTAAATTAGGAATTATTTTGCATTGTAGCACTGCATAACATCTGTGGCTTCGCACATGCATAGAGTGCTCCAAATACATTTATGCTTCTCAATGGTAAGAGCAGTGAGAGTGGAAAAGCTCATCGCTGCAGCTGTGCATTCATTACTAAACTTATTAACTGTGAAAACTGAAATATTTTCACTTCAGCTGCTCCTTTACAAGTTTGAAAGTATTTCCTCAGCATGGTTCACTGTGTAATTTTTTTGTTTGAACACGCCTTGGATTGCCTGCTTTTTACAATATACACTGAAATAGGATTAAAAGTTACCAAGTTCATTGTCACTAAGCAAAATATCTGTTCAGTCTCTGCGGAACATGCTGTCTATTGAACTTTCACCCTAACTGCGGCTTTCCACTAAAAAGGAAGCAATCCAGACATGTCAACTATCCAAGCAGTACATCTAGAGTATAGTATGAACATAAATACCAAACAACTCTAAAGAGTATCACAATGTTTAACATAAAGATGATCTGTCACGCAGAGGCAGAGGAGAGCCCTCTCTACTTCCGTGTGCGAAATCTTCCTTATGCTCTAGAATGAATGATAATGCTGACATCCCAGCTATGGTCTCAGGTAGTATGCTGAAAAGATGGAAAAAGCAAAAACACAATCGGAAATTAAGGAAGAGAATTGTGGAATTAAATAAGGAAATCGAGATATGTGCAAATGGGTTAACCCATCAAAAATGCGAGGCCACGTGTGACTTGATGGAAACGCAGATAGGAGTGTCCAAGACCTGGAACATTCTCCGACGCCTCTTGGACCCCGGCAGTACAAAAACCATAGAAAGACAATATACAGAAGGTTACACACAGCTACGACGGTACAGAAGAAGAGCTCTTTCGAGAACTCCAAAAAATGTCCGTTGGAGATGCGGATAGAGAACGACTCCCGGTTTACCTAGGTAATGAGAATCCTGATCTTGATACCCCTATTACGGAGGCAGAAGTCAGATATTAACGTACTCGGCTCAACCTGAAATCTGCACCAGGACCTGATGGGATAAGCAACAAAACACTCAGGAACCTCGACGATGTATCCATCTGAGTTCTCATGGACTACATGAATAACTTCTGGGAGCAAGGTGGCAGTCCAAGTCAATTGAAATCATCCCAAATTATTTTTATACAGAAGCCTGCAAAAAACCACAACTGGCGAACTTAAGGCCCTTAGCGCTAATATCCTGCGTCGTGTGAATATCCTGCCTCACACGCCTTACTAGATACATGGATGATGGAGGACTTTACCCACATACCATGGTTGGATTTCGACCCAAGTTATCGACTCAGGATATTATGCTGAAACTAAAACATCAGATCACAGATGCTGGTGAGAAAAAGCTTTGCACCAAGGCAATACTAAGTCTCGATCTAGCTAAGGCTTTTGACGCCATCACGCACAAAGCAATACTACAAAAGCTACAAAAGCTGGATGTAGTACGTAGAAACTACGCGTACATCAAAGACTTCTTGACAGATCGTACCGCAAAGATTTCAATTGGAGAATCCAAATCGGACGCGCTCAAGCTAGGTAATAGGGGTACCCCACAGGGTTCAGTCCTATCTCCCTTTACAACGTGGCAATGATCGGTCTTCCTGCGAGACTCGAAAAGATCGAACGACTCGGGCACAGCCTCTACGCGGACGACATCACCCTTCGGGTGGCGTGTGGAAGCGATGGGCATGTGAAAGAGATCCTTCAAACAGCAGTAAACACGGTCGAAGACTATATCAGAGCCAAGGGACAGCGATGATCCTGGCGAAAATCAGAATTTCTGCTCTATAGCCCTGCATGCCGGGGTCGAAAAAGCATTATGTAAAGGCCAGGCATTCTGTTCACAGTAGAAAGCATCTCGATACCGATAGTAGAAAGCCTAGTACTGGGACTCCGCATATCGGAAAACGGCCATAATGGAGAAACCATTAGACTACTTGACAATGGTGTTCAACAAACAATCAGACTAATAAAGCGGATATCCAACAGGCACTATGGCATGAAAGAGCACAATGTCATCTGATTAATAGAAACATTCGTAATCAGTCGTATTGTTCACGTAGTCCCTTACCTCATGCTCTACGGTGCGCTACCCGCCGTGGTTGCTCAGTGGCTATGGTGTTGGGCTGCTGAGCACGAGGTCGCGGGATCGAATCCCGGCCACGGCGGCCGCATTTCGATGGGAGCGAAATGCGAAAACACCCGTGTGCTTAGATTTAGGTGCACGTTAAACAACCCCAGGTGGTCAAAATTTCCGGAGTCCTCCACTACGGAGTGCCTCATAATCAGAAAGTGGTTTTGGCACGTAAAACCCCAAATATTATTATTACGGTGCGCAGAAAGATAAGATAGAATGCATTACTAGAAGGGCGTATGAGCAAGCCTTGGGGCTTCTGACAAATACGCCAAACGATAAATTCTTGGCGCTCGGCGTGCACAACACTCTAGACGAACCTATTGAGGCCCAGAGAGTAGCGCAGTATGAAAGGCTTACAAAGAGGTTGACGGGGAGACACATCTTAGATGACATCGGAATAACCTACGAAGCGCAGCACGGAGTGTGGAGCGACATCCCAAGGGAAATAAGGGAACATCTATCAATACCCCCAATCCCCAGAAACATGCACCCGGAGTTTCACCAAGACCGAAGAATCGCAAGAGCGAGAGCTCTTCACAAAAGATTCCGTAGTGCCAGGGACGTGGTCTATGTGGGCGCAGCGGAGTACAGAAACAGACAGGGTATGTCGATAGTTGGTACGAGTCTAGAGGGTGACTGCAGCGTTAGTAGCATGGTAAAAACAGGGAAGGCAGAGGTGGCGGAGTAGGCTGCCTTATCGCTGGCAATAACAGCCTCCGCGGATGCTAACATGGTAGTAAGCGACTCCAAGACAGCCGTCAAGAACTACGCAAAAGGAAGAATCTCGCCGGAAGCGCTGAAAATTTTAAACAACTCTCGTGAAGATCGCGACATTCATGTTATATGGGCACCCACACACTCCTCCCTTCCCGGGAACGAAATTGCGCACAACCTGGCTCGAGAACTGACGGACCGAGCAGGCGACAGGCAACAAATATTGGAAACGGACAAAGCCCGGATGACCTTTAACGAGATCACCAAACGCTATAAATTAGGGAGGGCCCATTTCCCCCGGCACACTCCTCGCTGAGTAGAAGGCAAGCGACGGCATGGTGCCGCTTACAAACATATACATATCCGAACCCGGTGGCCTACCACTGCTACCACCCGGAACTTTACACGGATAGATGTAGATTCTGTAAAGAATGGGCGGACCTACAACATGTGGTTTGGGCTTGTCCTCGGACACCCACACAGAATAAAATAAACAAGACCGGAGAGCAGTGGGAAACCGCGTTGCTCAGCTGTGCACCGGAAGACAAACTCAAGGCAATCCAGCAGGTCGAAGATGCCACCAGCGCCCAAGGGCTCGAGGCCGCCATCTAGGTAGAGAGGCCTAGTTCTCAAATCTGCTGTACACAAATAAAGTTTATTCCTCCTCTAAGCAGCGCTGCAGCGACGCCATCTGTTGCATTAAAAAGTCATTTTCTTTTTGAAGCTTCAAGGTATTTTCTTTGTAGGCATTTTTTTCGGCCCTCTCCAGCTTCAGTTCTGATTCCAGACAAAACAAGTCATCATCTGAAGAACTCGAGTCCAGAATCCGTCGTTTCGGGCCTTGGAAATTAAGCAAAAACATTCAACATGTTACACTTCTTTCCATGTAAACCAACACTATCATTTATTAACTCAAAAATCACTTCTTACTGGCTTTTGATGGTGGGATTTGGTTTTTCGATTGTCGCGTGCATCTTGCAAATGCTTCGTCAATATTTCATTAAATTGACATTTTCACTGTTCTTATTTTGCTTGCGCTTCTGCGATGCCTAGTTCAAACAAGACAGAGTACAGTTTTCCGATAAAACAACCAAAAAAATTCCCTGCTGACAGCATTCCAGCTTCATGTAATTACAGTGAGAATATGTACCAGCTGCTGCCTTTTACTTTCCTTAGCCTCATCACAGGCACCAACTGGCTTGATAAGCTTGAGGTTCGTAATATGAACTCGCCATCTTGGCCTCCAGCTCGTCACGGATTTCTGCAAATGAATGGGCAGGTGGCCTATGCAGTTACATTCTTCACGATGCTTTATTGTACTGCGTTCCAAAGTTGAGTTACACAAAAACATTTTAAAACAGCCTCCAGCAGATTGCAAAATTATATTTTGACGTAGATTACTCAAACAGGCAAACACTACTTGCGCAACCGTAGTGCATAATTGAAAATATAAAGTAGCCATTAGCTTTAGCACATATTTTAATTTGCAAAAATGTGTTTACTTAATTATGAATTTTGGTTTACTGTGCAAGTAATGCCTCCTAGCAATCCTGCTAGAATAATTATTTGTGGTCTATGCCACTTGCGAGATGCAAAAATACCGTGTAATTCATCTTGAAGCAGACGATATAGTGCCTTTGGTGTCGTCGTCTTTCTTGCGTGTGTTGTTTTTGGCGCAAAATCTTTGAAGTATGCGATATAGTACTTACAGATGAAAACTAATCAATGGCGCCGTTTACCTACGCTAAAATTATATGGCACCCATTGTTAGTAAACGTTTGAAGCTTACAAGCACGCACTGCAGCTGTCATCATCTTGCAAGCCAACCATTTCGATGCAACTAAGGCCACAGTAACTGCCTAGAACATATACAAGATAAATGCTCGTAAACTGTTAACAGAACAAATTTAAACCAGGATTAATTCAAAGCTAAGCGCATGCAGGCTTATGTGCCAATACGCGCCTTGCGGATGAACAACTTACCGGCCATCATCATTAATTTGAGCTTCGTAATTTCCTGTCTTTCCCATCCTCATAGGGGTCAATCCAGAAGGTGTTATAAACCTTCTTGTCGAAATCGTCCGCATGGCCTTGTTTGAAGTTGTCGATACTGCTGGCGTGCACGACGTAGAATTTTGAATCGTAGTCATCGTCCACGAATTTTACGAGCGCGAACATGCTGGTCGATGACGCTGGTCACAAAAGAGTTTGTTATGGAAGTGGAATAACGTAGCCGCCGTTTTCAGAAGGTAGAGGTACAAGCAGTCAACGTACTGTGAAGCTAAGTTGAAGAATGTGAACACAGCGACGAACAAATACGCATATATCTGGGAACGCTGGGGCATGATTGATGTAACTTACAAGTGTTGCTACCTCAAACAAAAACTTGGCTAAACATGGCAGAGTGGTACAAGATAAACAAATGCACATTATATGTCAATATTTTAAACTCCAAGTTTAGCTGTGCAAGCAATACCTTAAATCTTAGATAAGGAATTGGCATATAAAAAATGCCAGGGCATTGCGCTTTTTTTTCAACACGACAGAGCCATTTATTTCTTCCAGACCCTGTCAGAGCCTGTCGCTTGTTGAATCCACTCCGAAATCAATCCAGGTACACTGAATTTTCGGCAAGTAGGCATGTGTACTCGAAATTCTTGCAGTACGTAGCTAATGCTAGCTTTTTTGTTTTCAATGCGGCCGCGAAAGCACTACCTGGATTCAGGAGGAACATTATCCGACCTTCATGTAATGACAAGAAGGAGAGTGCTTCAAGCTCACTCATCTGTCTCCGCGCCTAGCGACGCAGCGTCTGCTGAATTGACGGCAGACTCCGACGATCAAGCCAACTTCGACGATGGCCCGGCAAATGACGTGTCAGAGCAAATTGATGAACAAGGTGATGGCACAGACACAGAAGACACTGTTGAATCCGACCACGCTCAGGCTGCAGACGCGCTAAGT